>NC_092864.1:2504454-2579480 GCF_032062135.1 Pyxicephalus adspersus | reverse complement strand
GGGGACATTAGAGTGTCAGCTCCTCTGTACAGAGACTGATGGGAGGGGCTCAGTGATCTCTGTACAGCACTGTGGTATATGTCAGAGCTATATAAATGTATAATATTAGTGTGTGACTGTGGGGGGACATTAGAGTGTCAGTTCTTCTGCACAGAGACTAATATAAATGATACAATGTCCTATGTCCTTCTAGAGGGTGAGATAATTACACCGGAGAAGTTCAGAGGTGCCCTGGAGTTTCGCAGTGTTGCCTTCATGTACCCAAGCCGTCCTGAGGCTCCAATCTTCCAGAATCTTGACCTTGTCATTCCTTCGGGCTCAGTTATGGCCGTGGTGGGTCCAAGTGGTTCTGGCAAATCCACTTTGGTTTCATTGCTGCTGAGACTGTATGATCCTAATTCAGGTAAGTGGTAAATGGGATTCCTGTAGACTAGGCTTTCCAGGGAATTCTAAGGAGGTCCTGGAAGCTTGCACACCTTTTTATCAATTGTCCTCTGTTAAGGTCTACCTGGAAGTGCTTGCATACTGTGCTAGCGAGGGTTAGGAAGCATGGACAACCTTTCTGTAACACAACCACCTACCTTAGTGTAGGTAGATGCTGGGGGTAACAAACATGTCATCTCTCACCCTTCCATAGTCCAAGTCTTTGAAACCCCAACCATTAGCCAGCTCTCAGCAGCTTGGTGTTATTGGAATGCCTTACGTTGTCTATTTCCCCACAACAGGGAATTGTTTGTTTGTTCCAAATTCTTGTTATATTTTTATAGAGCCACTGCACAATGTTTTACTGTTTCTGCATATTGCAACATTACTCTGAAATATTTTTATGGTTGCATGATCTCATGGCAGTATTTTATACATAGACTTGTAGCTTTCTTCTCCATTGACTGCCAGCTGAAAATGGTAAAGCACAATTTTTGGGAAACATTAAAAAATAATTTTTTGCCTATGAACAAAGCAAATTTGGTGGTAGGTGCTGTCTATGGAGTCTTGGGGAGAGTTCCCTTTACTTTAATTCCCCCCCAGCACGGCATTGAGAGGCAATTTTGTGAGATTTCCATTCCGTTCTTGTTCTGGGGACGTCGGTTGTGGGTTTCCCTTCACTTGTCACCTAGATCATGGTCACTAGGATAGAGCATGGATCTTTCTATGGTACTTACAGCCAGCCATAATTTTTTGCAGGGGACTTTATTCCTTTTCTACCCCTAGACAGATTGCTTCTATGCAAAATAAATATGATATGGCAGTGTTTCCCAACCAACAGTGATTTAGACCGGGACTTTTAGAATTTTCTCCACCATAGGAGTATTGTTGTTATGTACTACTGGTTATTTGTGTATGGTATGGCATGAGATATACAGGAGCTGATCACATGATTCCAATTTTTTGGTATTCCTAATGGTCACAAGCACAGGTCATATAGAGAACAGGTCTAACCTTAGCCATGCTTTAGATTTAGTTTTCAACTTGTGGTGCCCTGTATGACCCTTCATCTGACAAATCTGTCTATTGCCTGTTTTCTAGGGTCCGTCCATGTTGACGGTCAAGATGTGCGTAGCTTGAATCCGCTCTGGTTACGCTCCAAGATTGGCACAGTCAGCCAGGTGAGACTTAATGCTTCTATTTCCAGAAGACAAAGACTGATGAGGGTGGGCAGGACAAGAAACTGAAAATGTTTTCCTACAATGCAAAAAATAGGCAACTAGTGGCCATAACTAGGACACACACTGCACAGAATATTGTTCCTATATCCTTTTGTTTCCAAATTATGGTTTCTGCTTTAAACAACTGTAAACCAATCAGTACATAAAATGTAATTCCTGCATTATATCCATCAGGGTCCTTTGATGTTTTGGGCACTTTAAGCATTTGTTGATGATCTTGTTGCAGGAACCGGTCCTCTTTTCTTGTTCCATCGCGGAGAACATTGCGTATGGGGCAGAAGACCCGTCCTCTGTCACCCAGGAGGAGATCCGGCGTGTTGCTGACATCGCCAATGCTCTGGGCTTTGTAGAGAACTTCCCAAAAGGATTTGATACAATGGTTGGAGAGAAAGGCGTGCTGCTGTCAGGTAGACCTAGATCTTCTTCCTTCACAAGTTCATGAACTCCAGGAAAAGCAAACGTCTACATATAAGTGCTGTGTGTATTGTTACTGGAATCTTGTTGTGCCTCGCTTACTACTTCTATATCTGTAAGGATAGAAGGCAGACAGAGGGGTTTTTTTGGCAAAATATATTGACAATCTATATACATCATTATTTTCACTTTTTGGAATATTCCCTAACTTTTGAAAGGTTTACTTTACTAAATATCTCTGACCTTACCATTTGCAACCATATTCAACATTTGTTTGCTTTCCTATCACCTCTCACACCCAATTATCTGAAACTTACCTGGACAGGCACACTATATACCGAGTTATATTATGATATATATATATATATATATATATATATATATATATATATATATATATATATATATATATATATATATATTATGTTATACACAGCTGCTATATAATTTTGTGCTGTATCTTGACTTTTTGATGTATATATCAATAAAATACTTTGTTTATATATTGATGCCAGATACCTGTCTCAAGTTCCCCTGAGGAAGCCAGTTAGGCAAACCGCGTCGGGTTTAAGAGACTTACTTTAAATTGTTTCAAGCATTGTATTCCCTCTTGGATATATAAGGACTATCACATACTGTATACAGGAGAATTGTTTAGTTACATATCCCAAACAAACCCCTAATGTAACCCCTGTACTGTGCTGAGATAAGGACTTAATGTTACAGGGGTATTTAGTGCATATAATGTTGGAAAATCTAAAATGTTACCAGGAGAGAAGACAAATCTTCCAACGTGGACACCTATCTTGGTGGTAATTAGGAGGAGATGTCTCTCATTTTGGGAGATTTTCTATCACTGGCTGCTGACAACGATTTTAAGCATTTCATATGAAAAATAAATTGGACCCTTCTTTTATTTCTACATATTCTTGTTGATACTACATTTCCCTGAACTTCTACATTTCTTTCAACCTATAGGTGGTCAGAAACAAAGAATAGCCATTGCCCGGGCACTTCTGAAGGTAAGTTGAATATCCTACAATGTAAGTAGCTTCCAGAAGGGGCGCTATTGTTTAACAGTTTAGAGATCCCATTATGTTTCCTTCTTTTCCTTTCTTTTTTTTATTGCAGTTTTGTTTCAGTAGGAAGTAGGGGCAGCCACAACAATGGACCCTGTATTTCCATGCATAGTCTGATTTAAGTTGTGATAATGGTCCAGCTTAAGTTGGCTCAATCCTTCTTCAAATCTTGTCCTGCCATTTCAATGGTGAAAAGGGACAAAGTTTGAGACCTTTGCCGGTGTTACAATTAGGTGACTATCATGGCGGGTTCCTATATCTGCTTACCAGTGAACACCTTCAGAGAAAAATCCTAAAGTAATCTATTGCAATTTAGAGGTGAAATAACAGGTTCTGCTAGTAAAAGGAATATGACCATTTTCTGTCCCATGATGCAGTTCACATTGTGCAATTGAGAAGGTCCTTTAGAATTGTGTAAGACCTTTTATTGAACTTGGAGCCTTAGTGGGCAGACAGGGTGGGGGGAATTGCAGGGAAGGTAAAGAAGATTAAATGATCTTCTGAACCTATTTAGGCCTAAACAGGCACAGTGACAGGTTCCCTTTAAAGATTGCCATAGATAATTGCAGACTGTGTGTCTTCAATCCTCCCTTCTTGGCAACGGCCATCCCTTGGTGGGTAATTGTTTTATTACCATCCTCCTTATAGGAAAGACAGTGCTGTGAGTTCTTCCATGGATAAATGTCCGGATGTTATTATTACCCCCTGCTTTGTGCTGTCACTAATATTTCTTCTTATTTGTAGGATCCCAAAATTCTCCTCCTGGATGAAGCAACAAGGTAATAATCCTATTGCAGTTTTGTGTCCTCACCCCTCAGATGTCATCAAAGGTTTACTAATGGCAACAGACGGAGATCGTGTCTCGGCTCGTTTCTAACCTTCCATTATCATCAATTTGGAAGGGGGTGGGGGGTTCCATCTGTTCTTCACCAAATAAAAGTTCAGGTGAACCAACTGACCCATAATTCCAATGGACTGATAAAGTGGTCAAAAGCTAAAGGGGGAAGTCTCCAACTAAGACAATGGCATCACAAGAAGTAAGAACTTTCATCCCATAATCTGTGATGTCAATGCTAGGTTTTTATTTGGATCCTGGGTATTGATGGGAGGGTCGGTCATGGGAGGACTAACGTGCTGTGTTCCAGTATCTGAAACTTTCACTGAGCAGTTCCTGAATATTTCTGGGTCTCAGAAGCACAGAGGTTATTGGGTCATGAATTTACTGGAGCATATTGGGAAGATCAAGGACAGAGGGTGACTGGATCAAATGAGGTCATTGGAGCATGAGCCCATTGGAGCACAAAGTGTCACTGAAGGATGGGATGAATGTAGCATGGGGACACTGAAGCACATGAGGTCATTGGAGCATGAATTTATTGGAACAAAGGGTCACTGAAGGATGGGGTGACTGTGGCCTGGGATCACTGGAGCACCCAAGGTCACTGCACTGGGTACATGTTCGGTATACTTGCAGTGACACCTGGTAAAACTTTATGGGACAAAAATCAAACTAGGTAACAGACACCCCCCAGAATTTATATAAATAAGATAATGGGAGCTTTAATTGAGATCACTAAAATCACCTGATCAGCGATGAGATCTGCTCGTCATAGTTTCTGTATTTTGGTATTTTACACATAATATATTCTATATTTCTGTACATATATTTAATGTTTTTTGTTTGGTTTGCAGTGCACTGGATGCAGAAAATGAATTCCTGGTTCAGGAAGCTCTGGATAGGCTGATGGAAGGGCGAACAGTCCTCATCATTGCTCACCGCCTGTCCACCATCCAGAACGCAGACGCGGTGGCCGTCATTGATCAGGGCCGGGTGGTGGAGTGCGGCAAACATGAGCAGCTGCTGAAGAACAGAGACGGACTGTTCAGCAAACTTATGGAGAAGCAGGCCAGCCTCCTGCGCAACAGAGACACCATCACTGCACACAGATAAAAGTCCTCTTCTGGGAGAGATCTTTTTTATCTTATTTTTTAACTTTTATGTGAAAACAAAAAATTTGGGGTATTTTCGAGAAGAAAGTATTTTTGACTAAATTACATTTTTAATTTTTTTTTAAGGAATATTTTTTAAGTGCCGGTCATGTTTACATTGTAATGGTCTCTCAGTGGCTGAAGTTCCTGATGCCTGTATTGAATAAGTATATATTTATATGAATTATCAAATCCAGATGAAAAAATTGAGATTTAATATAAAATAAACAATATATAAAAATATATATTGTGACAAATAAAAAAGATTTATGTGAATGATTTGTATCTGTTGGTCACTGTACGGGAGTAATACTAGTTCTAAAGAAGTCAATGGCTACCAGAAATATATTACCTGGTGCTGCGAGGGAGACTTTTCTCCGTAACTTGACATTAACAATGACGGACCTGGATCTCTGGGCTGAAAGAACCTTGAAATGTGAATCTGTGCTGATTACAGGCTCTCACTCTCACAATCTCAAATTAATGATCTGGAGTAATGTTCCTGTTCATCTTGAAAGCAAAATAAACCCCAAAATGTGACATTCATCTTGGTTCTGCAAAGACCACATTCAGAATTTAGCTATTAAGGTGCACAGTGGGCATGGTTCCCATTGGTGAGGATAGCCGCCCTTGACATCCACCAAACAATGAAAATGCTGAGTACTGTGTCCCTTAACAATGCTGCAAGCCAATTGTTGATACCCAGGGAGCAACATTCCTATTATCTTGATCTTGCACAGCACAAAGCCATTAGGAACTTTGCCTGCTGTGTATCCCAACCCCCAGCTCACAGCAAATGTTTACATTAGTAGGCAATAAGATATGAGTTAGATGCTAAGGAACCCAATGGGCTCATAGTTGGAAACATTTGCTTGCACTGAATGGGCCATGTGCCATACAGTGTACAGCCCGGATCTATTCATAGGGCTGACAAGAATAAACTTAGATGCCAGAGACATCTAACTCCTTCGCTGGAGTTGAATTATCAGGGGCCAAAGAAGATCGTAATGGACCAGGAAGACTCATCAATGAAGATGGTGGACTCCAGGTTACTGGACCCCTCATCGCTGCCCGGCAAGGGAAAAGTTAATGTGTGCCATGAATGACACTATGGAAAACACCTACCCACCCCAATGCAAATATAGCTCCACTATACTGTTAGCTGATACCTTGAATATTTGATCGTATTTCAATTATTGGAGATCTGATGGGAAATTCTGGCACATAACAGTGAACAGGGGCTTTTCCAGTGAATCAATGGCAATTATTGCAGACTTCTTCATTTTCTAAAATGAGAGGGGGCGCTTCCTTATCCCTGAAATATTATGTCCCGATATGGAACGGTCCCATGTACTATCTGAACTTTACAAACCTCTTCTAGTCCCTTTACAACTCAATTTATTTCTTTGTTGTGTTTCCACTCTTGCTGGAGCAACAAGGATAACTAGTCTGGCTCATGTCTCCTCTATTGGTACTAAGACACATGAAATGCCCTCTAACTTCCACCATAGCCACCATAGAAAAAGCAGCCTGCACCCTCCTGGGACATGTCACATAAGTACATCAGAAGGCTCTGGGATTCCCCTTCAGACTATCAGAAACAGGGGGAGGGCAAAAGCTGAAAAAGTTCCAAAAACATTTTGTGAATTATGTGAAAGGGAAAGACTGTTTAGATTTTGATGATCGGTCTAGTTTAATCTTACTATGGGCACCCCATCCTTGGATCCCTTGTCCATGCTCTTTAATACCATAAACTACATTGTTCTACAAACGTAGATGTACCTAGATATTGGTGGATAGCTACAGGCCCAACACCAAAAGTTGGGTTTATTGGAAATAAATAAAACAATGGAGACAAAGAACCTCAAACACATTAACAAAGCTATATCAGAGATGTTCCACATGGTGGCTTGGCTTCATTTTCTCACTACCTCTGAATATTCCACCATGGTGACACCTTATAGGCCATCATCTAGTATCACCTGTATGGTTCCTGAATGGTTAATAACACCATGGATGGATCTTTGTTTTGGATTTTTTTTCATTTTTCTGTTGCTCTGTGATAAATGCTGAATTTGTAGACATCATGTGACAGTTGATGTTTTATGGCACAAGAGCAGATTGAAGAGAAAGAGCTTCTCTAACCCTTAGATCTTTTCCTTAAAGAAAATACAAACCCAATCAACTTAAACCTAATACAAATATTACCTACTACTGTTAATGTTTTTAGATGTTTGTGATATTTTTTAGAATAAAATATTTCTTGGTACTACTGCCATTGAGGTTCTTGTTCAGCCACTTCATGTTCCTGTCTGCAAATTGCATTCCTCTGTTGTCAGCAAAGATAATTGCCCTGGGAGATGCCATGCAACCATTATCAGGCGTGCGTGTAGACAAGAGATACAATGCAGATTTTTGGTAATATTGACAATTGTTTGCAATAAATAGGGTGCAAGTAAAAGGTCAGGTCAGAGGTAAGAGGTCATGTTCAGAGTATTTTCCCACCCCTTGGCACCTACAGTCAAACACTGTGACATGAAAGTGGTAACAAGCTGCCACTGATTGGCTTTTCAAGTAGCTGCAGAAGCCAGAGTTTACTTTTTTAATTCTTTTTCTTTTTGTGCAATAGGAATATATAAACCAGAACCAAATTTGTCGGTGGGTGGTGAGCTTTTGCCGTATTCATCAAGTATGCAGAATAAATTTGTAGGTTATGGTGGATCAATGACAGGACCAGTGCCACCACACAGAGAGCCGAGCCCTACACTATACAGCACATGCACGCTATAGTAAAACAAAAAGCCACCAGGAACCAGGGATTTATTGTTTGCCAATTAGCTCTATCTCCTGGTGACTTTTTTGTTTTTTGAGCTTAGGCCTGTCTTAACACCCCTTGCAAAAACCTCTAGTCCGAACATGTGCTTTATATTATTAAAGCGAAACTAAACCCGGCTATACTCACCTGTCCCCATTCCATGGAATCAGCCTCAAACTTCTTCCTTTATTCTTTCTAAATAAGGTCTTCGTCCATCTTGATTGGTCGGGCTGGGATAATGTAACTCCCCTGCATGTGTGTGGGAGTTCATTGATTCCCAGCACGTGCAGGGGAAGCCAGGATTGTTTGGTATCCTGGAAAGCAATGCTGGGCTGCATATGCAAAGGTCAGAAATTTTACCAGTTCTGTGGAAGGATCAGACAGATAAAATAAATTATTGCAAAAGGGTCATTGCTTGTCCCTTTCTGCATTACAGTGGAACTTTCATAAATGTAAAAGTTTTTATATGTTTACTTTTAAAATGCAATTAATTCTTCAGCAATCTGATTCCATTGGGTGCCACTCCGCCCTGGCTTCCTCCTTCTTTTGACTTCTGATCACATCATCTGATCTCACATTGAGTAGGCGCAACATTGGGTGATCTGGCTTCAATTTTTCACCCTCCAGGAAACCCCTTATGATGCATGGCCAATTTTGCCTGGAAGGAGCCAATGCCTCAGAGTATTCTGGTCTTTCGGGGGTTACAACCAATAAAACATTGAAGAAATCATTATATGTAAAATATAGGCTGCTACCTGGAAGTTTGCACAATACAAAAGTTGCAGAAAACTTTTGCTTGCTTTGTGTATTCAAACTTTACGGTTTAAATTGTTTGACTGTGGTAAAATAACCTTTTTCCCACCAACTTTTAAACTAAAAGTACTGAAGGATGTAACAGCAGTGTTATCGCAAGAAAGTGAAAACGACCACGAGAGAAAGTAGTAAATAAGAGCACAAAATGGACATCACAGCTACAGGACAACGTCAGGGATTTCGGGCTGGAGGACGGAGATCTGGGCAGTCAGGGATAACAGAAAAATTAGCTGCCAACATATTACGTAGCGCTGTACATTAAATAGGGATAGATTCTCACTCCATGGCTTTATGTTCCATACTCATGTCTAGAAAATGCCATTCAAAATAATCTTTCATGATTTCATAGAAATAATCAGACCGATGAGTACTGTTCTGTGGATGGACAAGCAGGACCCATGGCAATGTCTTCGAAATAAACAATACAGAGCATTAGCGGTCGATCTTTCAGCGATTCAGCATGGGGGATTGCCAAATCTTATCATGGCTCATCTATACACAAGCTAGAATTAAATCCAAGATGACCATCGACAATTGAAAATCTCCCAATAGGGAGCATTACGGTTGCCATGCAATTCTCATTGATATTTGAGATAAATTGATATATATATATATATTAATGTTAGTTTTGCCTGGTGCTGTTTAGGTTAGTAATATAGCAGAGAGATTCCCTAACAAATGGTGACTTGCCATTTACAATCACAATATGGCTTTGCTGTTATTGTAAACAGCAGGGAGTGCTCCCAATGTCTGCTAGTTTTTGGGAGCATTCCCACTGATTTACATTAAATAATCAGATTTGGGGCAGAATGGAGAGTATTTAAAACTCTTATGTGCCTTCTAGAGCAGTGGTAGCCAACCTTTCCAGTTCCGGGGACCACTAAAATCACCGGCTCCTGAATGCGCATGTGTGTTTAGGCGGGTGTCACTTTAAAGGGGAGAAACCTCTCCCAGAGTGACGTCATTATGCCATAACCCCGCCAACTCTACCATCGCTGATCGAAGTCTGCAATGGGAGAGTGGGCAGGTTATGTTCAGGGACACAGCCAGGGAACTGTATGGGGGACGTGGTCCATGCCTCTGGCCAATCCGTCTCCTGACCCCACTCAGGGTGCACCTGCCAGACCCCCAAAATTTTCTCGCAGACCACCAGTTGGCGACCGCTGTAGAGCATGGGTCATCTACATGAGGTCATCCAGCATTGGGGAGTTTGTTAACCCCGGCACACACAATGGAAACCAGAATTGACGAGTTTCTCTTGCAACCAAAGCTGGCTCTGTGCATGAACGGCTCGGCTTTTTCACTTTGGGCGGGTATGTTGGCTTTTTGCTGTAGGGACATCACCTATTCCCCTAATTTTTATTGGATGAATGGGTCATTTAAACGGTAACAAAAATAAGTAAAAAAATAAAGTATAGGAAAATTAAAAATTCAATATCTAAAAATAACTTGGTTCCAAGGATCAAAAATGCATTTTTACTGTAGCATTAGATTGGTCACTTTGTCCGTCAATCAGACACCAGGGGTGGGCATTCTACAGACAGCCATAGTAGAGAAACACTCAAAATTGCTAGAAGTCCGAGAGAGGAAGGGAGAAGAAGAAAAAGAGAAAAGGAGTGATGGGAACAGTCGGTGTGTATTATTGTGATATTCCAGTTATTAAAATTATGAGCTGAAGGAATGTTTAAAAATGATTCAAACTTTA
Source organism: Pyxicephalus adspersus (assembly GCF_032062135.1). Lineage (NCBI taxonomy): Eukaryota > Metazoa > Chordata > Amphibia > Anura > Pyxicephalidae > Pyxicephalus > Pyxicephalus adspersus. The sequence goes on along the minus strand of NC_092864.1, from coordinate 2,569,001 downwards.
CAACCTAACATACTTCTGCATTTATAAAGTGTATGCTGTATGTGCATCAGCATCGAACAGAACCCCATTATGGCTAAACGCTATTCTTACTGATTTATTAAAATTACTAAATTGTCATTATGGGGTGCTGAATGTAGATTAATGGGAAACACATCAAATGATTGTAGCTGCATTATGCAATGTAATAAAATGCCGAAAAAAGTGAAAGGGATCTTCATTGTGAAGCCGCTGAATATTCATGATTCATGTAAACCTGTGTCACCCACCCTGTGCACGGGGTGCAGGGTCTAAGCAGTAGCTTGGTCTTCTCCAGAGGTGAGGTTGTTGTGCGGCAAGCTACTGCCAGGTTGAGGCCCCCGTGCCTGCCAAGGCAGGTGACTGCCAACAAGCAGGGACTGAAGCGTAGTACAAAAGGGAAATCCAGGAGGGTAGTCAGATAAGCCAGAAGGTCAGCACTGGCAGTGAACAAGGATGGTCAGGAAACAGGTCAGAGGTCAGGACAGGCAGCAAGCAGGAGTAGTCAGGAACGAGCCGGGGTCGGTACACAGAGAATCAGGAACAATAAACAACAGTAACCTGGAAACAAAGCCAAAGGAACTCTTTGTTCAGGTCACTTCCTTAAGAAGGGGAGATGGGCGTTAATTAAGTGAGCCACAGACATCAATCCCACCAGCAGAGGGAGTGCTGTTACTGGGATGGTCTCAGGTGTTATTTAGATGTTGGCCAGCAAGGGGAGCGCCTCTGCAGAATAGTCTGGTTCTCTGAGGCAAGGGAGCAGCTGACTTCCTGGACTGGGGAGTATGCAGAGTGTTGGATCCAGAGGCAGAGGTGGTGCTGGCAGCAGGGGGCTGCAAGGAAGGTGAGCAAGAAGCAGGCACGGGTGACCGGGACTTGCAGGAATCTGTGACACATGGACGCTGAAAAATGTGGAAAGGTACCAGGAGGGGATACCTTCGCCTGCCACTGCACTGACAAAAGCAAAAATGCAAAAACTCATAGCTCTCAGTTGTCTCGTTTTAGCTGAGACAGTATGGAGTATGTAAAATGACCGCTATGCATAAGTAATTGGTTTTCACTTAGATGTAATTCTGCAGGCTGCCACTAGATGGTGTGAATAGATTAGAGAGTGTTACTCCTTAATGGACAATACAGAACTCTGAAGTCTTCACTTCTTCTGTCTGCTTCTGTATAGGAGTCCACAATGGATGATCCATCCATCTATCCATCCATCCATCCATTCTTCCATCCATCCTTGCATCCATCCATCCATCCATCTATCCATCCATCCATCCTTCCATCCAGCTATCCATCCATCCATCTATCCATCTATCCATCCACCCATCCATTCTTCCATCCATCCTTCCATCCATCCACCTATCCATCCATCCTTCCATCCACCCACCCACTCATCCATCCACCCATCCATCCATCCATCCATCCATCCACCATGGGGTTTGGTGTTTCTTTGGTTGTTTTACCCTTTAATGGAAATGGATAATGTCTACCCCTGCCCACAGATATCTGGGAGAATTTGAAAAAAGCTCCCCACCCACAGACCCCCACAACAATGGAGCGGGCTACACGATTTCTACCCCCCCACACACACTTTTTAAGAAAGCAGGTTTCTGAAAACGTTTAATGTACAGGAGGGGCACACAGGGTCAATTACCTGGGACCAGGAAGGCCAACCAGTCTAATGAAGGGTCTGATTTTAATATTGGCAAGACTTATGCTGTTTCAACTTCCTGGTTAAAAGAAAAGACTTTAGCCTTCAAAAATGTGAGATTTTACCTGAAATATTGTTTTCTATTTTAGGTGTGTGATATGCAGATTTGGGGTAATGTTATATTTTTTGCATTTGTACAATAAAGGTAAAGGAAAATAATAAATTATTCTGCTTTAGTGATCTTTTCTTTAGGTTTCCATCCTTAAAAAGATAATTTTGTTGGCTAATATAGAATTGTGACTTACAATTATCAGATGAACGCTGTTGGTCCAATTTATTCTAACAGAACCACCAATAGAACAATACCGGTTTACCCCAAAGATACAATGTTTTCTATTTAGTGTATATTATGTTGTTACGTGTTATTGTAGTACCCTGGATAGACTCTGGGATTCCACTTTAGTCAATGGTGGTGTCTACCAGACTTTAGCCACACCCATTATAAGACCCTCCCACTTGACCACACCCATTGTCCCATTTTGTCATCATCAAACATTGGGAGGTAAGTTCTAAGTGGCACTATTCTATCTACATGTGTTTAATGTGTCAGTGTATGTCTGTGTGTGTGTTTCTATATAACTATGAATATTAATGCAGATAATATGCAATATATTATGAATAATAATCTAATAATAATAAAGGAGTAAACACTCAACAATTGGGTATAAAAAGATAATATAGTGCAGAGTCAAGGTGCAGAAAAAAGTTACATAATACGAATACATATATAATATATATGACAAATAATAATGAATACAAATAATAAAAGTGTCCTCTCCATGGGTCAAAACTCTCCTCTCCATTTGTGCCTCCCCAATGCTCTTCCTGAACCTATTTTATAGGATTTTCCAGACCCTCTGTGGTGTGTACCAGTGTCATAAATGGTGCAACTCTTTATAATGAAATTTTTTCACGTTTTGTGTCAAGCTTGGTGAGTCGGAGCCTCTAGGCGGTACCACTCTCACAGAAGTGGTGTGAGCCCTGAGAAGCCTCAAGGCACAGAGTCTAAGTGACAACAAAGTCTTCTCCAGAGCCTCTAGTGGTGAGGATGTTGCACTGCTGGTTACTGCCAGATTGCGGTCCTTGGGCACACCAGGGTACTCAGGGTGAAACACAGTACCAAATCACAAAGTTGAAGAATGGTCAGGGAAGGCCGGGGTCTAGGCAAGCAGCAAGCAAGGGAAGTCAAATCACAATTCAGATGTCAAATACCGTGGATACAGGAAATAAACACGGGGGCCACAGCAGACACAAGGAACACAGGAGACACTGGAAGCATATGGAGACACGGGTGACACAGGAATATTCACTAACAGGAAGGAACACTGGAAGAACACAAGGACATGGACTGGCAAACAAGACAGTGGGCCACAAGGGGTTAACACAGGAGCTGGACAGGGGAAACACTGAATTAACCAACAGGTATAGGAGCCGCTTTGCAGAGATAGGGACTCTGAGCTAGCTAAATAGCCAAGGCTGATAAACATGCTGTTTACTGACTGGCCAGCGAGATACTAATAAATCTGGAAGAGCCGGAGGGGTGCCCCTGTACAAAGCATTGGTCACACCACATCTGGGATATGCAGTCCAGGTTTGGGCCCCAGTTCACAAAAAAGACATTGTAGAATTGGAGAGAGTGCAGAGAAGGGCAACTAAACTAATAAAAGGAATGGAGGAGCTCCGCTATGAGGAGAGATTAGCTGAACTGAATCTATTCTCCCTTGAGAAGAGACGTATAAGGGGGGATATGATCACCCTGTATAAATATATAAATGGTCCATATAGAGAACTCTCTTCCCCATTATTCACCATAAGATCATTACAAAGCACAAGAGGGCGCTCTTTGCGTCTGGAGGAAAAGAAGTTTAAGCTACAGATAAGGAAGGGATTCTTAACTGTAAGGTCTGTGAAAATGTGGAATCGGCTCCCTCAGGAAGTAGTTTCAGCAACTACTATAGATTGCTTTAAGATATCTAGATCTCTGGATGATTTCTAGAAGCACAGAATATAACTGGGGATTAAGGATTTAAAGTAAAGATAACAGAGACTGCCGATCCAGGGAACATCCGATTGTCTCATGGAATCAGGTAAAAATGTTTCCCCTGTTGGAGCAAATTGTACCCGGGGTTTTTGTTTTGCCTTCCTCTGGATCAGATGTTCATAGGGATTTATATCTGGGATATGTTTATTTCTATAGCGGTTGAGCTTAATGAATTTATGTCTTTTTTCAACCTGGCTTACTATGTAACAATGTATTTTCAGTGGTTTTGTTGATAAAGGGGTCATACCCACAGGTGATCTTACTATTTTGGTACTAAAATGCAAGAATTCCATAGGTGGGATCGTATCTTATTAGGACAGTGATGGGAGGTTTAATATACTATCAGCTCAACATAGACAATATCAGATCCTGCTAACGGATGTTATCTGTACTTTGACCATAACAAGTATATGTGTGTGAAGACATTCCAATCTTTAAATCCCACAGGACCCCACCATGGTCAATCTTATCAATAAATCATGTAATTATGCAATTTACTAATGAACCCTTCAAATTACATAAAATGACAGATTTGTAATGAGAGCTACCCTGAAATATTGACCCCAATATTAGTGTATGTTACACACAGCATTGGAACATTCTGTTGTTTCAGGGGTTACAAATGTTTGAATGACTTATATAAATTATAACCTTGTAAACCTGTTTTATCTTACTCTGTACAATAAAACCTTGCTGTATGAAATTGTTTATTGCCTCTTCAAACATTTATTGCCCTTTTCCTGCCAACTCCCTTTATTGTTAATAGAAACTGAAAGTTTTGGAATTCCGTTACTCCTGCAATCAGAAAACAGAAAAAGACAAGGAACAAAAGAAAGACAAAAATGCAAAACATTGTCATCAAGCAGCTAAGGGACAACATTAGGAATTTCCGTCTGGAGGATGGAGATCTGGGCAGTCAGGGCTATAATCGAGTACTCCTGCAACTGTTTGGTTACTTGGGTCATGGCAAATCTTCCTTCATCAACTCCTGTAAATACGTCCTGCAAGATGGAGAGAACTTCCAGGAATATGCAGAGGTCATAGAAACAGACGACAGAAGGACCATGATAAGAAATGCCTATCCGCTTACCGATGTGATCACCATGGTGGACAACAGGGGCTTCAGCACAATGGATGATTTTGAAAAAGCCGAAGTCTATGCCCAGCTTGGTAAGTCACATTCAGAGAGCCTCGAGGGCTTCAGGAGCAAAAACATTGGTGGCCAAAATTTATTCTCTAATCCAGGGCTTAAGCCTTCATACACCCAATCAAGAGGCTGAATTAATGTCGTTCATCATGATCTTGTGATTGTTTTGAGTAAAATTGCAACAAATAAATCTTTGGATGTACATACATCCCAATCTCCTATTCCTCAATAAATTGGCTCAGCTCAAACAATCATTCCCATCTGCTAACATCCCAATTACAGACTAACAGAACCATCAAACAAATTCAGGGACAGCCAGCAATCTTCAAACTCATTTAAAATGATGATGAGACATGATAAAAGAAAATACAGTCTTTCAATTTGTATTTGACGCATTTCACAAATGGTATCTCTAATATTAAAAACATCAATAGCTCCCTTACCGTTTGGACGTTTTATGATCCGATATTACTGCAGGACTGGTGTACATAAATTCTGATCTCCATAAATAAAGGTTGAAAATCGAGTGTCTATATGGAGCATTGATCAAGAATGCCCGATTAGATGCCCCCATTCTCAATCAGATAAATGTAAAACAACAAGGAGCACCCCCTAACACCTGAGGAACCATTTGGGAGACCTCACTGCTGTGTATAATAACCCAGAATAGTCAGCAGAGCTTTGGTATTGTTGTAAACTCTGGAGCTTGGAGGCAACGGGTCATCACCATGAGCTAATCTCCCATTGGGAAGATTTTTCCCACTTTTCTTGTCTTGTGAACACAACAAGGAGACACCTACATAAAATCCAAGGAACTTTAATTGTCTCCCAAATTCACCTTTTGATTAAGGTGAATGGTTGGTTTCTAAGCCCAATAAAGGCGGGACTCTTAAGCTGCCTATACAAAAAAGCTGTAAATGCTTCATTTGTCCATTTCAATACTTTTAGAATCCATATTTCTGCTGTGATTCATAGTCCGTATCTTCTTACTTTCAGGAAACTTCATCCCCATTGGACAGAAAGTTGACTGGAAAAGTAATTTCAAAATGACAGAGGAATTAGATTCAGAATTTGAACCAAATTACACAGACTTCATTGTACCCATGTTTGTGTACAGGTGAGTGGTTTGTGGTCTGGGTGGGGCATCTTTAGTTGCAAGGAGTTATTGTAGGGGCTAATTTGGTGATTAGTGCTGATAAGATAATTCCAATCAGAGATGATTTTAATCCGATATCTGATTGAAACTCAAAATTTAAATTGATGTTTTACAAACATTACCATACATTTGTAACCAAGAATCAGATGCTTCTACCTCAACGCCCCCAAAACTTTAAAAGTATTTCTGGGAGCCATGAATTTGTACCTAGAGCTCAATTTTTGTACCACAAATATTCTCCAATACTTGTGGTGACCAGTACTGGTAGCTGCTTTCAGATCAAAATAGTAAACCCTCCATAAACAAGCTATATGAAACTTGCATAATATATACTTTTCCCCCCAACACATGGGTACATAATGCTCACGGGTGCTGCAAACACATGGGTACAACATGCACATGGGTGCTACATACACATGGGTACAACATGCACATGGGTGCTACCGTGTTTCCCCGAAAATAAGACACTGTCTTATATTTTTTTGGGCTTCCAAAAACACACTAGGTCTTATTTTCAGGGTAGGTCTTATATACTTTTTTTAATGAAAAAAAACACCATATTCCCAAAGGTGATGCATACACATGGGTACAACAAGCACATAGGTGATGCATACACATGGGTACAACAAGCACATAGGTGATGCATACACATGGGTACAACATGCACATAGGTGATGCATACACATGGGTACAACACGCACATGAGTATCACACACATATGAGTACAGTTTACAGATGAGTGTGAAGAGGCTTTAATGTATTAATGTGCTTCTTATGGATTTTAATTGATATCCATGGTGTTCTTCTACTCTTATCCAGTGCCAGATATCATATACAACATGAAACAATGAAGGAAATTAAGTTATTTATGGAGAACTGCTTTAAAATGACAGGTAACTTATTCCTCTACAGCTCTTCTGGGGGTTGCTGGGGGTTCCCTGAGCAATGGGAAGTTTGTACCTCTCAGGTCCGTTCACCAGAGATCATTTTGTCTATCTGTAAGGGTGACATTCTTCCCAGTGGCCACCAATGTAAAGGGAATTTTTCTCAGTGATCACCACATTAATGTACTGTGAGCTAAAAATTATAGCTAGGGTTTTCTGAAGACCTGAAAGTGCCTTTGTTAGCGCTACACCCCCCAGAAGGTGACATGGGATTATTTGGGGTACAGTGTCTCCCGGTCTTCATCAGAGCACCCCACAAGGGATGATGGGCCGGTGACTCTAGTGGTCACAGGACTACTTTGTTGCAGGGAGAACAACAGGTCAGCACCCTGGATCACCCCATCAGGGGTGAGCAGAACAGAAGGCTTCAGTGTAGGATAGCCAAGATCAGGTACTGAGTAAGATGACAAGAAGAGGAAAGGTCTAAGCAGACTGAAGACAGGACAGGTAGCTGAAAATCATAGTCAAAGTCCAGGCACAGGTCAGGGCAGGTTGCAGGCAAGTGTAATCAAGATTTAAGGCACAGGTTGAGAATCCAAAAAGGCACAAATGGCCTCAGGCTCAGTATAACTAAGCAAGTATCAGGCAGCAAGGCTGAGGATCCAGCAACCAAAGCCTTGAACCATAGAGGTAAAAATAAGGGTATCAGCCAATGTCAGGACAAGATTGGAATCGGGAACCACTCTGCTCATTGGCTACAGCACATCCTGTGAAATCCCCTTTGGCTGTGTACAACCCCAGAGTAAGTGCACGGGATGCTAAACAAGACAAATCTCTGCACAGCTAAAGGCAGGCTGAGGATGCTGCACGCTGCTGGACAGAAGATCTGTGGGCTGAGTGGTAACATTTTTCAAGATTCCGCCATGTTATAAAGGTTGAGAAAGGTTGCCTTAGAGATATCTTATCATGGAATATTCCATTCCTTTCTCCGTGTTATACATTGTTTAAAGCCCTGATGAAGGGATATGGCTTTGGCCCCTGAATCGTGCTGGCCTGTCACCTTGTGTTTCTATGATAGGATAAACCAGTTTGGCTCTTCAGCCATTGGTTGGTCAAATTTCATGTACCCCAAAAATACCTCATGTACCCCATTACCCTAATCCACTACATTGCCCTAATTAGTCATTTTATTAATGGCATGTCTCTAGTAGGGGGCACATTGACAATACTAAAAGACTTTAGGATTTGCTCGATGACTGAAAAAGAATTTCAAAAATATAAACTCTTTTTCTAGCAAAAAAACAAGCAAAAAGGAATGTAAAGATGATAAAAAGGAAATTAAAAAAAATATTTTGGTGCTCTGGACCAAAAAATGGGATAATAGTGTAGCCATTGATAACTGAAAATGACATTTCCAGCATCTAATTGGTCACTTTATCTGTCAGTCAGGCACCGGGGTTGGGTATTCCGCAGACAGCCGTAAAAAGGAAGAACATGTTGTACGTGATTCCTGGAGAGGAAGTGAGATCCACATTCACCTTTCCTCCTTTTATGAGTGAAAAAGCTGGGTCAGATTTCCACTATCTAGGATGTAACAATAAGAAAGATGGAAATAAGGGAGGATGGGAAATCATTGAACACACAGTGACCCCTAGGCACAGGCCTGCCATGTGTAATTAGATCGTCTTTGGCTTCTAGGAACTGCTATGAACTTTCACATAACCTCACTGCATTCCTCTCCTTCAGGTGTATTTCCCATCATTGTCCTCACCTTTAAAACCAGAGGAGATTACATGGAAATCGAGAAAGAGTTTAGAGGCATTGGGGCAGAGCAGGTGATTGCCATCGAGAATTACACAAATACAAATCACATCCAAACATTGGGAAGAACCACCGATATCCTGATGGTGATAGACAGCGCCTTAAAAAATGTCACCTTCCGTCTGGATCAGCCAAGAAACCCAAAAAGAGAGCAAATAGAGAGGAAGAAATTTCTGCTCAACTACATCCATCGGACTAATCTTCAGAAAGAAAGAGAAGTGGAGGAGAATGAGAGTGATGAGGACGGTTGGTGTCTATTATAGTCATATTCCAGTTTTTACATTATGAGCTGAAGGAATGTTTCAAAATGATTCAAACTTTACAACCTAACCTACTTCTACATTTATAAAGTGTATGCTGTATGTGCATCAGCTTTGAACAGAACCCTATTATGGCTGAACGCTATTCTTACTGATTTAATAAAATTACTAAATTGTCCAAAATTCTTTTTTCACTTTGTCAATATGAGGTGCTGATTGTAGATTATTGGGAAACACATTTAATGATTGTAGCTGCAGGCTCCTTTTTAAAAAAAAAAAAAAAACTTGTATTGCTCTGTTATTCCATTGTCATACAATGTCAATGACATACCCCAAGGGGTCTCGAGAAATTGATTCCTTTTGAGATACTGTGTGGTAGGGACCCTATGACGGGATTATTCTTTCCCCAAGATATGAGGTTAATGCACTGCTCATTGATAATGTATGTACTAGAGTTGCATAAACAGCTTACTAAATTGCATGCCCAAGTTCTCTATTCCAGATCCCAGCGCTGACACTGAAGCACAATCCCTCCATCCAGGAGAATGGGCAGGGGTTAAGAGGTTCCAAAGGAAAGGCCTACAGCCAAGATTTGACGGTTTCTTCCAGGTGTTGTTGACTACGCTCACTCCAGTAAAATTAGAAGGAAACATTTCCCGGAGCCATGTCTTCCTCTTTAAAAAGGTTCACAAAAATGTTTAAGAAAACCCAGTTAACGGTCTTGTGTTTTGTCTTTAGCGGTATGCACAATTAGCTGGGTATTCTTACATTTTCAGAGGAAACCAACAATTCTGAGAAATTAACTTCTGTTGATTTAAGGCCCAGGAGTATGACCCTACGGTCTTACATGAATTTCACACCATGGAGTCCACTTGAGAATTATGGGATATGGGAAATAAAACCTGAAGGCTGGATTCCTTCCCAAATTCATAGAATAGCGTGTTGTCAGGGGAAACTACTAATTTCATGGGATTGTCCATATCCATGCATTGACTACCTGAACATGGTACAAATGTTGAGCCTCCTATAGAACTACAAACAGACTAAACCACAATACAGCAATTTCGTAGCATTATGTATAGAAGGTTTAGTCCTACACGGCAGTACTACGAATAAATATTTAAATGGAGATCTGAGATGTGATTGGGATTTATTTGCCAGGTGAGAGTGTGAAGGAGACCAAAATCCAGAGGTAGACATTTGTCTTATTCCAGGAATCTTTCCAGAAATGATTAATGATGATTATTCCAACAAAAAGCTGTCCATGAATAATGGTTCAATGACTGGCTCACCTATTGGTGTAGATTCTTTGAATAAGACCAAACTTTTTTTTTGGTAAAATGTAAATTGTTTGGTAAAAATTAATTTTGGTAAAATGTAAACACGGTAAATTATATCCTGAGGATCCCAAGGGAGAAAATAATGCATCTTGGTATATTATCTATGTTACCAATAATGTTGGGGAAACAAAACAACATATATGTTACAATACAATACAAAGTACAATTATGACCAACCTAAACATGTTTTGGGGTCATTGGTAAACATTTTTACTATTTACTGGTTTTATTACTACGAGTCCTGCCTACACAGAGAATATACACCCACTTACTTATTTGCCCCAAATGAAATTTATCTTGCAATTAAATTGTAGCCTAGCCCAACAAGGGGAATGGTTTGAAAGATCAAGAAAATTATTATAGTAAATAAAGCAAATACATTGGTCTTAGGTGTAAAAATGAATGCAAATAACAAAATGTATGAGAACATGCACTCCTCGGGGGGAAGTGTCCATATGTAGTTTCATTACACGTTATGAGAGATGCTTGCACCTTTGATATTGAGGGACATTACTTCTTTGAAATGGCATACTGGTAGGTAAATCAATCTTTATATTTTCTTGGACCAAATCCTTGGAAGTGGGATGTTCTTTTGTAATGGTATAGATTTAACCCAAATAAATGAGTGAATGACGGGACGACCAATGAATGTGAGAGGTGTGAATGTGACCACTCATTGCAGGACCCCCATGGGTATGATTTGAACCTAGATTTAAACTTATACGGGTCCTTTGTATGGCAATTTTGTGAGAGTACTGATGAAGGTTGCGGGTCCTTTACAAAGTCAAAGGCAACTTCCTGTTGCCATTCACTTCCGTTTAAGGGTAGGTCATGTGATGGATGGAGCCATGTGACCTGCTGCATCCTATCCCACCTCCAGAGGGGGTCCTGGAGACAAGAGGTTGGTGGTGTTCACATCTTCACCAGCAGGGGAAGCGTGTGCCAGATACCCTAGTCCTCCGAGGTAGTGAAGCAGCTGACTGGGAGTCACATGACCTGGACCAGGAAGTGAGCTGAGCAGGTGACGCCTTAGCAGAGCTAGTGCTGGCAGCTGGGGAGTGTAAGGTGGGTGGCACTGAGGGAGGCACTGAGGGAGGCACAGAACCCTGCAGGAATCTGTGACAGTAATGATACAACATTTTTTGTGTATGCCCACAATTGTACTCAGAAAGGTGCTTTAACTCATGGAGTTTATTGTGTCACCGCTGCTATTCTGGGTGTGAATATAGCTGAAAAAAAAAAAGATACACCCCTATCACCCCAAGAAAAGATCAGACATCAAACCTAATACCCCTGTAAGGTACAGAAAATATTGGTTATTGAATTTTGATAAAGAAAATGAATTATTGAATACACTAGGGGTTTTTGAAAACCAAGCAACCATACGTCTGACTCATGATTGAAGTAAACTGTTCAGGTATCACATGATCTTAAAGAGAATGCCAAGACATCTTGCTGGGAAAGTTTATTTGGATACAGTCCTAAAGCAACTGCCTTTTTAAATCCTATGCTTTATCCTATATTTATATTACTTTTCTTCATTGAATTGATTTACTTGCTTATGATAATTATGTATTTTAAACTTAAGAAATTAAGCGTACAAACTTAAAAATCATGTACCTCTACTAGATACCTATTCTAGAACAGTAAAAGAGATCAATAACTTAGGGCGACCCTTTGATGGGACTCCCCAACTCTTGATGCCTAAGGTGGCATCTCCTTTGGTTTGGGTATTAGGGGAGGAGATTACCTGTGAAAAGGGTGTTACTGAATCCCCCAACAATTAAAACAGGTATGGTGGATGTGGGCAGTCAGCCCCTTTGGGATGGACTAGGTGCCTACTAGGGTCCGAGTCCCACTATATCAGAAGGATTAGCCTTTGGATGAAGTGTATGTTCAGGGAGTGGTCTGAAAGCCCAGATTACGTAGAAGGTTTGCTGTGCGTAAAATAATGACGTTTGATATGTTACCACTGAATTTCTGATGAATTCACATGTTTTAACTAAGTTTTTTTAATATGTGTATAATTACTTTTAAAACTTTTGTTTCAAGAAAATATATATCTCAACTCATGCTGAATAACCTTTATAGAATATGAAAATTCAATGTTGTCCTGATGTATCTTGGAAAAAGTCAGTTGGTATTTTGTATTCATCTAATATGGCTAAGGAATACCTGACCCTGTTATACCCACACCTGAAGATTGTTTGTTCTTCAAATTAAGTCTGGATAAAAAGTTACTAAAGGAACCCATTACTATTTTAAAGTTTCCAGAAGGTCCTGAGACAAGCCCGGTCGAGCCATAGACCAACATCTCACCTATAAGGACCTCACTCCACTCTTCCAAGGCAGAAGGTGAGAGTCGTGATGCACAATGCAAGCTTCAGACCTACAGTCTTCACTGACACATAAGACCTACAGCAAAGTTCGGAGTGTCACCTTTGTTACCAGTGCTGGATACCCTTTTTATTTTCTTTGCATATGCAATACCAATTTGAATCCAAGCCGGTGTTGCTAACAAGTAAGTGATGTGGGTGGCAGGCTCCCCATGTCTCTTGTATGAGTACAAAATCCTTGAAGGTATTATAAGTTCAGGGAATGAACTTATGGGGGGAAATGATGAGGACTTTATGATTTTATATAAGAAGGAATCATAAAATATACTATATACAAGGTTTTTGCCTTATTCCAACAGAAGACTTTATCACCTACATCTATGATTCTCCACATTGGCTCAAAGTATGAGACTTCTGGACTCCGGATCTTTATGACCTCAAAATACATCAGAAGATCTTTATTCTATCAGTTCTTCTATCAGATCTTCATTCTATCATTCTTACAAACATTGCAAATCTTTTATAGTTAGGAACTCATAATAATGACAATTGTTTATTGACACTAGACAAAATCCAATCTCTAAGTAGGCATTATTCATGGAAATAAGTTCCTAAAACAATGTTACCTTTGTTTACACCTTGCTAAATCTCTCTCCCTTACCTTGCATTAGGATCGTTATTCGTCCATCGTGCGTGTATCTGCCAGAGTGGTCGTTAACACGATGGAAGACTGGCACTGTAAACAAGACAGATTCTTGTCCGATATCAGCCGAGAAACGTTGGATGTGTGTACGTAGCTTAATACACTGTGCTGCATATCCTGATAAGTATATGGTAAATGAAGAAACGAAACAAGACAGGGTATTTATGGTGCAGCAATATATTAAAAACCTAATGGTGGATCAAACACATACAATGTTATACTTCACAATTTTATACATGCGTGAGTTAATCCTAAATTTTTTTCCCCACTGGACAAAATGGTGATGGGGTGCGAAAACTAAACAACGATTACATAGCGAGCAGAAATAAGGTATAAGAAGAGGTAAATGTCGTGACCTGACGCGTTTCGCCAATATTAGCTTCCTCAGGGGACTTGTGGACGTCGGAGTGCAACTGTGTACAGAAAATAATACGTATGTTGATTGCCTACATTTATACATAAAATAAATAAGTAAATGAACATTTCACAAAGTTGAAATATAGATGATTATTTAGGGTACATAATTTTTAACACAAAAAAATGTTTTTTCGAGTTGCTGGAGTAGAAAGATCTTTATTATTTTGGCTGGTATTGCTCTTTCTGGGAATGGGTAAGGGACACTCTGTATCCCTGTACTCATTACACAGGGTGAAGGTACAAATATCTGGGAGTCCCTTTATTAAAGGGGGCTTCAAGATTCCAATAAGCTCCCCACTTGTAAACCCTCACAACACGAGGGTCAAGTTTTGGGGATGGAGGCCCTCTCCCCCAATAATAGCCTGTTCTATCTTTGGAGGCAGGCGGGGGACCGGTTTTGTTAAATGAAAGGGGCACAACATATTGTAAATGTTGTTATTATATTATGGTATATAATGTTTATGTATCAGGATTTTCAGCAGTGCATTTTATAAAAACATTATTTTATAATTGAAATATATTTACATATTTAGAGAAATTGTTCAATTAAAATACATATGGATACAGTTTTAGGCACTTTTATGGGTTTCAGCTTTTCCAGCAGTGTGACTTTTTTTATTGGGAAAGAGTGTTGGTTGTATTATGTTATCATCCACTAAAGATTAATAAATATGACAGTTTCATAAATGTCATTTTATTAGCTGTTTATAATATTTCAGCTCGGAGATCTCACCATGGAGTTCCGTGTTCCCTCATTTCATGTTTTTGTTCCCCTCTTACCAATTGTGCTTCTGCATTGTCACCAAAAACAATCTCATTCTGGGAATTGCCACAACTATTATTGGGGGACTACAAAGACGTAAAAACTCTTGTTAAAACATTTGCCAATTGTCACAGTGCTCATATCATGCAGAACCTCATTAAGGTTCACTTTACATTTTCTTTTTTTTATGTTTTTTTTTTTTTTTAATTTCACTAAAACTTGTACATTGATATGTAACACCAATGTACAAGTGTTACACACATAGGGACACACACATAACACACACATAGGGACACACTGACATGTAACACGTTATGTGTGTGTCCCTATGTGTGTGTTACATGTCAATGTTTCCCTATGTGTGTGTTACGTGTCAGTGTGTCCCTATGTGTGTGTTACATGTCAGTGTGTCCCTATGTGTGTGTAACATGTATGTGTTACGTGTCAGTGTGTCCCTATCTGTGTGTTATGTGTCAGTGTGTCCCTAAGTGTGTTTTACGTGACAGTGTGTCAATATGAGTGTGTTGCATGCCAGTGTATCCTTCTGTGTGTGTAACATGTGTGTGTTACATGTCAATGTGTCCCTATGTGTGTAACATGTGTGTGTTACTGACATCGCCAATGCTCTGAGCTTTGTAGAGAACTTCCCAAAAGGATTTGATACAATGGTTGGAGAGAAAGGCGTGCTGCTGTCAGGTAGACCTTGATCTTCTTCCTTCACAATTATTATTATTATTATTATTAAACAGGATTTATATAGCGCCAACATATTACGCAGCGCTGTACATTAAATAGGGATTGCAAATGACAGACTAATACAGACAGTGATACAGGAGGAGAGGACCCTGCCCCGAAGAGCTTACAATCTAGTAGGTGGGGGAATTTCACACACAATATGATGGGAGATATGTAGTGGTGGGAAGTAGTGATGGTTTCAATTGACAGAAGAAGCCGGGTAGGCAAGTTTGAAAAAATGGGTTTTGAGTGCTCTTTTAAATGAGCAGAAAGTAGGAGCAAGCCGAATAGGACGAGGAAGACCATTCCAGAGAGTTGGAGCAGCTCTAGAAAAGTCTTGTATTCGTGCGTGTGATGAGGTTATGAGTGAGGAAGTCATTAGTAGGTCATTGGAGGAGCAGAGAGAGCGGCAGGGGGAGTACGTTTTTACCAGGTCAGAAATGTAAGTGGGACAATAACTGTGTAGGGATTTGAAGGCAAAGCACAGGAGCTTAAATTTGATTCTAAGGTGAAATGGAAGCCAATGGAGAGAACTACAAAGAGATGCAGCGGAAGAGGAGCGGAGCGAAGGATGGATGAGTCTGGCTGCAGCATTCATAATAGATTGTAGAGGAGAGAGTCGGGTTAGTGGAATACCAGAGAGGAGGAGGTTACAGTAGTCCAGACGAGAAATGATAAGAGCGTGTACAAGGAGTTTGGTGGTCTCAGGGGACAGGTAGGGGCAGATTTTGGAGATGTTGCGTAGGTGAAAGTGACAGGACCTGGAAATGTTCTGAATATGGGGGGTGAATGAGAGGGCCGAGTCAAAGGTGACACCAAGACAACGTGCCTGAGGGGAGGGCCGAATAACAGTGTTATAACAGTTAGATATATGTCAGGAGGAGATTTGGAATTTGAGGGGGGGATGATGATGAGTTCTGTTTTATCCAGGTTGAGTTTCAGGAATGGATCAGACATCCATGATGAGATGGCTGACAGGCAGCATGGGACCTTATCCAGGACTGAGGGAGACAGGTCAGGGGGGGACAGATAGATTTGGGTGTCATCAGCATACAGATGGTACTGTAAACCAAAGGAGGATATGAGACTACCGAGAGAGGAGGTGTACAGAAAAAAGAGGACCGGTCCAAGGACTGACCCTTGGGGGACACCAACATGGAGGAGAGTGGGTGAGGAGGAGTTACCATTGAAAGAAACTTGAAAGGAGTGGTCAGAAAGATAAGAAGCAAACCAAGAGAGAGCAGTGTGACTGATAGCAATGGAGCCATGATTTGTATTAGAAGGGGATGATCAACAGTGTCAGAGGAAAGATCAAGGAGAAGGAGCAGGGAAAAGTTGCCTTGAGACTTAGCTCTGATGAGGACATTGCACACTTTAGTAAGGGATGTTTCAGTGGAATGGGCAGCTCTAAAACCAGACTGGAGGGGGTCAAGGAGAGAGTTGGTGCTCAGGTAATGGGTGAGTCTTTTGTAGACAAGGCGTTCAAGGAGTTTGGAGACATATGGGAGAAGGGAGATAGGGCGGTAGTTGGAGGGTAAGGAGGGGTCCAGTGAGGGTTTCTTTAGGATAGGGAGAATTATGGCATGTTTAAAAGCTGAGGGGTATTTACCAGTAGAAAGGGAGAGATTGAATAGTTCGGTTAGGGCAGGGGCCAGGGTGGAGGAATGGCCACGGAGTAGATCAGAAGGCATTGGGTCCGGTGGACATGTAGTAGATGGAGATGATGAGAGGAGAGTTAAGACTTCGTCCACAGTAACAGGGCTGAGGGAGGCCAGTGATGATTTACAGGTGGAAGGGGTGGGTATGGTTGGAGTGGCTCGGTGGGCAGATTTACAGGTGGAAGGGGTGGGTATGGTTGGAGTGGCTCGGTGGGCAGATTTACAGGTGGAAGGGGTGGGTATGGTTGGAGTGGCTCGGTGGGCAGATTTACAGGTGGAAGGGGTGGGTATGGTTGGAGTGGCTCGGTGGGCAGAGACATCATGTCTGATTTTGTCTATTTTATCTCTAAAGTAGGTGGCAATGTCTTGGGCAGAGAAGGATGTTGTGGGGGGAGCAGGTGTGGGTTTTAGGAGGGAGTCGATTGTAGAGAAGAGGTTGCGTGGGTTGGAGGCTTGAGAGGAAATGACTGTGGAGAAATAATTTTGCTTGGTGACAGTGAGCTCGGTGTTAAAGCTTTGTAGCTGGGCTTTGTAGTCCATGAAGTCAGCGCTGAGGCCAGATTTCCTCCACTTGCGCTCGGCTGCACGAACAGACTTTTGTAGCTGTTTGGTGTGATTGTTGTGCCAGGGTCGGGGGTTGGTAGGGCGGGGATAGCGGAAGGTGGCAGGAGCAACATTATCCAAAGCCAGGGAAAGAGAGTGGTTTAACATGGTGGCAGCTTCGTCTGGGGTGGTGATTTTGGAGAGGGAGGGGGTTAGGGACACAAGGCAGTTTGAGAAAAGGTTGTGGTCAAGGTTACGGATATCTCTCTGCCATTGACCAAGTCTGGGATATAGCAAGGGAGGGCAAGGGTTTGATAGGTTGAAAGTGATAAGGTTATGATCAGAGAGGGGGAATGGTGAGTTGTCAAGGACGGTGAGGTTGCAGAGTTTAGAAAATACCGGGTCTAATGTATGTCCGGCTATGTGTGTGGGACACGTTCATGAACTCCAGGAAAAGCAAATGTCTACATATAATCTTGGTGTGCCTTGCTTACTACTTCCATATCTGTAAGGATAGAAGACAGAGGGTTTTTTTTGGCAAAATATATTGACAACCTATATATATCATTAATTTCACTTTTTGGAATATTCCCTAACTTTTGAAAGGTTTACTTTACTAAATATCTCTGACCTTACCGTTTGCAACCATATTCAACATTTGTTTGCTTTCCTATCATCTCTTACACCCAATTATCTGAAACTTACCTGGACAGGCATACTATATACCGAGTTATATTATGTTATATTATTATAATGAATAACCACTTTAACACAGTGCTTGTGTAACTCACACGGCTGCTATATAATTTTTTTTCTGTATCTTGACTTTTTGATGTATATATCCATAAAATACTTTGTTTATGTATTGATGCCAGATACCTGCCTCAAGTTCCCCTGAGGAAGCCAGTTAGGCAAAACGCGTCGGGTTTAAGAGACTTACTTTAGATTGTTTCAAGCATTGTATTCCCTCTTAGATATATAAGGACTATCACATACTGTATACAGGAGAATTGTTTAGTTACATATCCCAAACAAACCCCTAATGTAACTGAAGGGTAGGGATAATAATATAACATTTGTATGTAATATATGGTGAATTGAACCTATTGTTACTAACCATTATGTTTGTCAAAATATTTTGCCAAAAAAAATCCTCTGTCTGTCTTCCATCCTTTATGTATTGCTAATTATTTATTCTATACCAAAAAGAAGAAAGAGAAACCACAAACCCTTTTCTTTAAAGTACTTCCATATCTGTGCTGTAATGTAATTGTGCTGAGACTTCCTGCAATAGAGACCGGTCACTGCTGCTCTCACTTCTTGTGCAGGGTGACTGGTCTTGTCTCCGCCCCTGTTTCCCTTGTCACCGCCCCTTCCTGTAGTTTTCCGTGTCCACCTGTCACGGATGGGCTTTCTTGGTCCCCAATTTTTGGACAGTGCAGAGATAAGGACTTAATGTTACAGGGGTATTTAGTGCATATAATGTTGGAAAATCTAAAATGTTACCAGGAGAGAAGGCTTCCAACGTGGGCACCAGTCCTGGTGGTAATTAGGAGGAGATTTCTCTCTTTTTGGGAGAATTTCTATCACTGGCTGCTGACAAAAATTTTAAGCATTTCATATGAAAAATAAAATGGACCCTTCTTTAATTTCTACATATTCTTGGTGATATTACATTTCCCTAAACTTCTACATTTCTTTCAACCTATAGGTGGTCAAAAACAAAGGATAGCCATCGCCCGGGCACTTCTGAAGGTAAGTTGAATATGTTAGAATGTAAGTATCTTCCTGAAGGGTCACTTTTGTTTACCAGTTTATAGATCCCATTATGTTTCCTTCTTTTCCTTTCTTTTTTTTTTTTATTGCAGTGTTTTTTTCAGTAGGAGGTATGGGCAGCCACAAAAATGGACCCTGCATTTCCATGCATAGTCTGATTCAGTTGTGATAATGGTCCAGCTTAAGTTAGCTCAATCCTTCTTCAAATCTAGTCCTGCCATTTCAATGGAGAAAAGGGACAAAGTTTGAGACCTTTGCCGGTGTTACAATTAGTTGACTATCATGGTGGGTTCCTATATCTGCCCACCAGTGAACACCTTAAGAGAAAATTCCTAAATTAATCTATTGCAATTTAGGGGTGAAACAACAGGTTCTGCTAGTAAAGGGAATATGACCATTTTCTGTCCCATGATGCAGTTCACATTGTGCAATTGAGAAGGTCCTTTAGAATTGTGACCTTTTATTGAACTTGGGGCCACAGTTGACAGACAGAGTGGGGGGGAATTGCAGGGAAGGTAAAGGCGTAAAAATGCTCTTCTGAACCTAATTAGGCCTAAACAGGCACAGTGACAGGTTCCCTTTAAAAATTGCCATACATAATTGCAGACTGTTGTGTCTTCAATCCTCCCTTGTTGGCAATGGCCATCCCTTGGTGGGTAATCGTCCTATTACCATCCTCCTTATAGGAAAGACAGTTCTGTGAGTTCTTCCATGGATAAATGTCCGGATGTTATTATTTCTCCCTCCTTTGTTCTTTCACTCAGTATTTCTTCTTATTTGTAGGATCCCAAAATTCTCCTCCTGGATGAAGCAACCAGGTAATAATCCTATTGTAGTTTTGTGTCCTCACCCCTCAGATGTCATCAAAGGTTTACTAATGGCAACAGACGGAGATTCAGTTTGTTCAGGTGAACAAAAGTTCAGGTGAACCAACTGACCCATAATTCCAATGGACTGATAAAGTGGTCAAAAGCTCCAGGGGGAAGTCTCCAACTAAGAAAATGGCATCACAAGAAGTAAGAACTCTCATCCCATAATCTGTGATGTCAATGGTAGGTTTTACTTGGATCCTGGGTATTGATTGGAGGGTCGGTCATGGAAGGACGAACATGCTGTGTTCCAGTATCTGAAACTTTCACTGAGCAGTTCCTGAATAATTTCTGGGTCTCAGAAGCACAGAGATTATTGGGTCATGAATTTACTGGAGCATATTGGGAAGATAAAGGACAGAGGGTAACCGGATCATATGAGGTCATTGGAGCATGGGCCCATTGGAGCACAAAGTGTCACTGAAGGATGGGATGACTATAGCATTGGGTTACTGTAGCATGGGGACACTGCAGCACATGAGGTCATTGGAGCATGAATAAATTGCAACAAAGGGTCACTGAAGGATGGGGTGACTGTAGCCTGGGATCACTGGAGCACCCAAGGTCACTGCACTGGGTACATGTTCTGTATACTTGCAGTGACATCTGGTAAAACTCTATGGGGCAAAAATCAAACTAGGTAACAGACACCCCCCCAGAATGTATATAAATAAGATAATGGGAGCTTTAATTGAGACCACACAAATCACCGGATCATTCCAGTGATGAGATCTACTCGTCATAGTTTCTGTATTTTGGTATTTTACACATAAAATATTCTATATTTCTGTACATATATTTCATGTATTTTGTTTGGTTTGCAGTGCACTGGATGCAGAAAATGAATTCCTGGTTCAGGAAGCTCTGGATAGGCTGATGGAAGGGCGAACAGTCCTCATCATCGCTCACCGCCTGTCCACCATCCAGAACGCGGACGCGGTGGCCGTCATTGACCAGGGCCGGGTGGTGGAGTGCGGCAAACACGAGCAGCTGCTGAAGAACAGAGACGGACTGTTCAGCAAACTTATGGAGAAGCAGGCCAGCCTCCTGCGCAACAGAGACACCATCACTGCACACAGATAAAAGTCCTCTTCTGGGATCTTTTTTATCCTATTTTTTAATGTTAACGTGAAAACGAAAAATTTGGGGTATTTTCGAGAAGATATTTTTGACTAAATTACATTTTTAATTTTTTTTAAAGAATATTTTTTAAGTGCTGGTCATGTTTACATTGTAATGGTCTCTCAGTGGCTGACGTTTCCTGACGCCTGTATTGAATACATATATATTTATATGAATTATCAAATCGAGATGAAAAAATTGAGATTTAATATAAAATAAACAATATATAATGATATATATTGGGAAGAATAAAAAGATTTATGAATGATTTGTATCTGTTGGTCAGTGTACGGGAGTAATACTAGTTCTATAGAAGTCAATGGCTACCAGAATTATATTACCTGGTGCTGCGAGCGAGACTTTTCTCTGTAACTTGACATTAACAATGACGGACCTGGATCCCTGGACTGGGAGAACCTTGAAATGTGTATCTGTGCTGATTACAGACCCTGCTCTCACTGATGGCCACAATCTCAAATTAATGATCTGGAGTAATGTTCCTGTTCATCTCGAAAGCAAAATAAACCCCAAAATGTGACATTCATCTTGGTTCTGCAAAGACCACATTCAGAATTTAGCTAATAAGGTGCACAGTGGGCATGGTTCCCATTGGTTGGTGAGGATAGCTACCCTTGACATCCACCAACCAATGGAAATGCTGCCTATTGTGTCCCTTAACAATGCTGCAAGCCAATTGTTGATACCCAGGGAGCAACATCCTTATTGGCTTGATCTTGCACAACACATAGCCAATGGAAACTTTGCCTGCTGTGTATCCCAACCCCCAGTCACAGCAAATGTTAACATTAGTAAGCATCAGATATGAGTTAGACGCTACGGAACCCAGTGGGCTCATAGTTGGAAACATTGCTTTGTATTGGGGAAATACTAAATCTTTGTTATATTAACTCATCTGTAGTATATTGGGTTTTAAAGTTTAGGAACTAAAATCAGAACTAAACCAAAGAAGAAAAAGTCATTTAGTAGGTTGAAGTTTTTGATGGAAGTGCCATGTATAATCTCTTTTGCCAAAAATAATATTTTCCTATTCCCAATGGCTCTTTGTTTTTTGCTTACACTGAACGGGCCATGTGCCATACAGTGTACAGCCCGGATCTATTCATGGGGTTGACAAGAATAAACTTGGATGCCCAGAGACAATCTAATTCCTGCGCTGGAGTTGCATTATCAGGGGCCAAAGAGGATCGCAATGGACCAGGAAGTCTTATCAATGAAGATGGTGGACTCCAGCTTACTGGACCCCTCATCGCTGCCCGGCAAGGGAAAAGTAAATGCATGAATGACATTATGGAAAATACCCACCCAGCCCAATGCAGATATAGCTCCACTATACTGTTAGCTGTTACCTTGAATATTTGATCGTATTTCAATTATTGGAGATCTGATGGGAAATTCTGACACACAACAGTGACACTGGGCTTAGGGCAGAACAGGGGCTTTTCCAGTGAGTCAATGGCAATTATTGCAGACTTCTTCATTTTGTAAAATGAGAGGGGGCACTTCCTTATCCCTGAAATATTATATCCCGATATGGAAAGGTCCCATCTACTATCTGAACTTTACAAACCTCTTCCAGTCCCTTTACAACTCAAATTATTTCATTGGGAGTTGTGTTCCCACTCTTGCTGGAGCAACAAGGATAACTAGACTGGCTCATGTCTCCTCTATTAGTACTAAGACACATGAAATGCCCTCTGACAGCCGCCATGTTCCCAGGGTTCACAGATGAATGTTGGAAGGGGGGCATGAAAAAAGGACATTTTGGTATATATGGTGGGATTACCTTAAGATATGTTCATCATTAAAGCAGCACTTTATTCACTTACATTTTCTTTTTGAAAAGAATTTAATGATTGTTCCCACACAGTCAGGATTTCTATGGAACGCCTCTGATAACGCAATGCCCAATCTCAGGCATGCATAGAAAGAGCAACCCGCACCCTCCTTGGACATGTGACATAAGCACATCGGAAGGCTTTGGGATTCCCCTTCAGTCTTTATCAGAAACACGGGGAGGGCAAAAGCTGAAAAAGTTCCAAAAATGTTTTGTGATTTATGTGAAAGGGAAAGACTGTTTGATTGAATGTTTAGATTTTGATGATCGGTCTAGTTTAATCTTACTATGGGCACCCCATCCTTGGATCCCTTATCCATGCTCCTTTATAACATGTGCCTAGATATTGGTGGATAGCTATAGTTCCAATACCAAAAGTTGGGTTTATTGGAAATAAATAAAGCAATGGAGACAAAGAAGCTCAAACACATCAACAAAGCTATGTCGGAGATGTTCTATTCCACATGGCTTCATTTTCACACTACCTCTGAATATTCCACCATGGTGACGCCTTATAGGTCATCATCTAGTATCACCTGTATGGTTCCTGAATGGTTAATAACACCATCGATGGATCTTTGTTATGGATTTTTATTTCATTTTTCTGTTGCTCAGTGATAAATGCTGAATAGACATCATGTGGCAGTTGCTGTTATGGCACAAGAGCAGACTGAGGAGAAAGAGCTTTTCTAACCCTTAGATCTTTTCCTTAAAGAAAATACAAACCCAATCAACTAAAGCCTAATACAAGTGTTACCTACTACATTTTTTTTGGATGTTTGGTCTGCATTTTTAAAATAATTATTGGTACTGCAGTCATGTTTCTGTTCCTGTCTGCAAATTGCATTCCTTTGTTGTCAGCAAAAGATAATTGCCCTGGGAAATGCCATACTACCATTATCAGGCATGCGTGTAGACAAGTGGTAAAATGCAGATTTTTGGTAATATAGACAATAGTTTGCAATAAACAGGGTGCAAGAGGTCATGTTCAGAGTATTTTCCCACCCCTTGGCACCTACAGTCAAACACTGTGACATGGAAGTGGTAACAAGCTGCCACTGATTGGCTTTTCAAGTAGCTTCAGAAGCCAGAGTTTACTTTTTTATTTCTTTTTCCTTTTTGTGCAATAGGAATATATAAACCAGAACCAAACGTGTTGGTGGGTGGTGAGCTTTTGCTGTATGTAGAATGCCACCACACAGAGAGCTGATCTCTACGCTACACAGCACATGCACGCTACAGTATACAGCTACAACAAAAAGCCACCAGGAACCAGGGATTTATTGTTTGCCAATTAGCTCTATCTACTGGGAACTTTTTTGTTTTTTGAGCTTAGGCCTGTCTTAACACCACTTGCAAAAACCGCTAGTCTGAACATGTGCTTTATATCATTAAAGCGAAACTAAACCCGGCTATACTCACCTGTCCCCATTCCATCGAATCAGCCACAAACTTCTTCCTTTATTCCTTCTAAATAAGGTCTTCGTCCATCTTGATTGGTCGGGCTGGAATAATGTCCCCTGCATGTGTGTGGGAGTTCATTGATTCCCAGCAAGTGCAGGGGAAGCCAGGATTGTTTGGTATCCTGGAAAGCAATGCTGGGCTGCATATGCAAGGTCAGACATGTTACCAGTTCTGTGGAAGGATCAGACAGACAAAATTAATTATTACAAAAGGGTCATTGCTTGTCCCTTTCTGCATTACAGTGGAACTTTCATAAATGTAAATGTTTTTATATGTTTACTTTTAAAATGCCATTATCCTTCAGCAATCTGATTCCATTGGGTGCCACCCCGCCCTGGCTTCCTCCTTCTTCTGACTTCTGATCACATCATCTGATCTCACATTGAGTAGGCGCAACATTGGGTGATCTGCCTTCAATTTTTCACCCTCCAGGAAACCTCTTATGATGCATGCCGAATCTTGGCTGGAAGGAGCCAATGCCTCTGAGTATTCTGGTCTTTCGGGGGTTACAACCAATAAAACATTATATATAAATTATAAGCTGCTACCTGGAAGTGTTCACAATAAAAAGTTGCAGAAATTTCTTGCTTGCTTTGTGTATTCAATCTTTACTGTTTAAATTGCTTGACTGTGTTAAAATATCCTTTTTCCCACCAACTTTTAAACCAAAAGTACTGAAGGATGTAACAGCAGTGATATCCTAAGAAAGTGAAAATGACTGCGAGAGAAATTAAAATAAGAACACAAAATGAACATCACACAGCTACAGGACAACGTCAGGGATTTCGGGCTGGAGGACGGAGATCTGGGCAGTCAGGGATAACAGAAAAATTAGCTGTGGCCAAAAATGAAGATATTATTATTATTAAACAGGCCAACATATAGCGCCAACATATTACGCAGTGCTGTACATTAAATAGGGATAGATTCTCACTCCATGGCTTTATGTTCCATACTCATGTCTAGAAAATGCCATTCAAAGTAATCTTTCATGATTTCATAGAAATAATCAATTTACAGGCAGACTGATGAGTAACCTGTTCTGTGGATGGACAAGCGGGACACCCATGGTAATGTCTTCTAAACAATACGTAGCATTAGCGGTCGATCTTTCAGCGATTCAGCATGGGGCATTGCCAAATCTTATCATGGCTCATCTATACACAAGCTCGAATTAAATCCAAAATGACCATCAACAATTGAAAATCTCCCAATAGGGAGCATTAAGGCTGCCATGCAATTCTCATTAATATTTGAGATAAATATATATATTAATAATAGTTTTACCTGGTGTTGTTTAGGTTAGTAATATAGCAGAGAGATTCCCTAACCAATGGTAAGCTGCCATATGGCTTTGCTATTATTGTAAACAGCAGGGCGTGCTCGCAAGGTCTACTAGTTTTGGGGAGCATTCCCACTGATTTACATTAAATAATCAGATCCGGGGCAGAATGGAGAGTATTTAAACACTTGTGCCTTCTAGAGCAGTGGTTGCCAACCTTTCCTGTTCCGAGGACCACTAAAATCACCGGCCCCTGATTGGGCATGTGTGTGGAGGCGGGTGTCACTGAAAGGGGGAGAAACCCCCATCCCCCAGAATGACGTCATTATGTCATAACCTCGCCAACTCTTCCATCGCTGATCGAAGCCTGCAACGGGAGAGTGGGTGGGTTATGTTCAGGGACACAGCCAGGGAACTGTACGGGGGACGTGGTCTGTGCCTCTGGCCAGTCCTTCTCCTGACCCCACTCGGGGGTGCACCGGCCAGACCCCCAAAATTTTCTCGCGGACCACCAGTTGGCGACCACGGCTCTAGAGCATGGGTCATCTACATGAGGTCATCCAGCATTGGGGAGTTTGTTGACCCCGGCACACACAATGGAAACCAGAATTGACGAGTTTCCCTTGCAACCAAAGCTGGCTCTGCACATGCACGGCTCGGCCTTTTCACTTTTCCCGGTGCGATTGGGCAGCTATGATGGCTTTTTGCTGTAGGGACATCACCTATTCCCCTAATTATTTTTGGGTGATTGGGTCTCTGAGACATAAAATAAAACCATTTAAACTGTAAGTAAATTAAATATAGGAAAATTAAAAATTCAATATCTTAAAATAATTTGGTTCCAAAGATCAAAAATGGGTTTGTAATGCAGCATTAGATTGGTCACATTGTCTGTCAATCACACACCAGGGGTGGGCATTCTACAGACAGCCATAGTAGAGAAAAACCTAAAATTGCTAGAAGTCCGAGAGAGGAAGGGAGAAGAAGAGAAAAGGAGTCGATGTGTATTATTGTGACATTCCAGTTGTTAACATTATGAGCTGGAGGAATGTTTAAAAATGACTCCAACTTTACAACCTAACATATTTCTGCATTTATAAAGTGTATGCTGTATGTGCAACAGCTTTGAACAGAACCCCATTATGGCTGAACTCTATTCTTACTGATTTAATAAAATTACTAAATTGTCATTATGGGGTGCTGAATGTAGATTAATGGGAAACACAATAAATGATTGTAGCTGCATTCTGCAATGTAATAAAATGCAAAAAAAGTGAAAGGGATCTTCATTGTGAAGCCGCTGAATATTCAAGACATGTAAACCAAGCTAACCTTGGCTGCTAAGCTTAGAAAATCCTGTTGCTTGCAGAGCTCACATTCACACATATCAATCTTATGATTGTCAGTAAGATACAAGAAAAGAAAGGCAAAATATTTCACATCATATAAGATTCACTGACTTTGGTAGTATGAAAGTTAACAGAAATAAAAGTTCAGTCCCAAAAGTATTAATCCGTGAATCAGGACTAGGGATGAGCGAGTTTTTAAAATTCAAATTTGCTGCAAATTCAGCCATTGTCATTTACCGAAATTGTAAGCAAGAATGGCCAGTGTAAATTTGCCAATCAAACTCGAATTTAAAAAAAAAAATACATTGTGGGCTGTGCTCAGCCAATCAGGAAGCACTAGAGGTTTTGAATGGGGAGACTTGTCCCTATTTAACCTGTAGTGCCGGGGGTCTTCTCAATGAATGTGACCATGGCCGCATTTATTAGGAACAGTGTCCGATCACCGGCACTGCAGGTTACATAACGTCTAGGGCCCCAGGGAACGCAAACAGGAGAATTCCCAGGGAATCCGGGGAATCCTCCTGTTATAATTTCCTCGATCATCAGATGGTTTTGTAAAATCAGTTCGATGAAATTTGGCGGAACCATCGGACGCTCGGGGAATTTTCGCGAGAATGCCAGA
Source organism: Pyxicephalus adspersus (assembly GCF_032062135.1). Lineage (NCBI taxonomy): Eukaryota > Metazoa > Chordata > Amphibia > Anura > Pyxicephalidae > Pyxicephalus > Pyxicephalus adspersus. The sequence continues at coordinate 2,541,132 of NC_092864.1, read as the reverse complement.
GGCTCATCCCTAATCAGGACTTTATTACTAGACATAGATAGCCTTGAGCACAAATACAATTCGACTGATAGTAACAATTCATAGTTTCATGGCTCCACAAAGCAAAGTGGTGGACCCACTGTGTCACCCACCCTGTGCAGGGGGCTCAAGGTCTAAGCAGTAGCTTGGTCTTCTCCAGAGGTGAGGATGTTGTGCGGCAAGCTACTGCCAGGTTGCGGCCCCTGTGCCTGCCAAAGCAGGTGACTGCCAACAAACAGGGACTGAGGTGTAGTACAAAAGGGAAATCTAGGAGGGTAGTCAGCCAAGCCAGAAGGTCAGCACTGGCAGTGAACAAGGATGGTCAGGAAACAGGTCAGAGGTCAGGACGGGCAGCAAGGAGGAGTAGTCAGGAACGTGCCGGGGTCAGTACACAGAGAATCAGGAACAATAGAGATAAACAACAGTAACCTGGAAACAGAGCCAAAGGAACTCCTTGTTCAGATCACTTCCTTAAGAAGGGGAGATGGGCGTTGATCAAGTGAGCCACAGACATCAATCCCACCAGCAGAGGGAGTGCTGTTACTGAGATGGTCTCAGGTGTAATTTAAATGTTGGCCAGCAGGGGGAGCGCCTCTGTGGAATAGTCTGGTTCTCTGAGGTAAGGGAGCAGCTGACAGAGAATCACCTGACCTGGACCGGGAAGTATGCAGAGTGTTGGATCCAGAGGCAGAGGTGGTGCTGGCAGCAGGGGGCTGCAAGGAAGGTGAGCAGGAAGGAGGCACAGGTGACCGGGACTTGCAGGAATCTGACACATAACCGATTTGCGTTTTGCGAGGAACGTTATGTATTTTTAGATTCTTACACAGTGATTGCAAAATGATGGCAAAATAAGTGAAAGGGTTTTCACAAAAAGAAGTTTCACTTGGCAGAATGTCTGGACTCTGCAAAGACATTCTGCTAAGTAAAACTCTTTAAACATACATTACTGATCTATTATTTCATGCATCCATGTTGATTGCAATGTTTTAGCTTTGACACAGCAGGGGACATGCCAGACCTCTGCAGAGAGACCACTTCTTTCATATCAACAGCAAGGGTCTCTCAACATGGACGCTAAAAAGTGTGGAAAGGTACCAGGAGGAGATAACTGCGCCTGCACTGACACTGCACTGACAAAAGCAAAAATACAAAAACTCATAGCTCCCAGTTGTCTCGTTTTAGCCGAGACTATGGAGTATGTAAAATGACCGCTATGCATAAGTAATTGGTTTTCACTTAGATGTAATTCTGCAGGCTGCCACTAGATGGTGTGAATAGATTAAAGAGTGTTACTCCTTAATAGACAATGCAGAAGTCTTCACTTCCTCCGTCTGCTTCTGTATAGGGGCCCACAATGGATGATCCATCCATCCATCCATCCATCCACCTATCCATCCATTCTTCCATCCATCCTTGCATCCATCCACCTATCCATCCATCCTTCCATCCACCCACCCACTCATCCATCCACCGATCCATCCATCCATCCACCCACCCACTCATCCAACCATCCAGCCATCCACCCACTCATCATTCCATCCAGCCATCCACCCACTCATCCATCCATCCATCCATCCTGCCAGCCATCCACCCACTCATCCATCCATCCATCCATCCACCCACCCACTCATCCATCCATCCACCCACTCATCCATCCATCCATCCACGCACTCATCCATCCATCCACTTATCCATCCTTCCATCCATCCATCCAACCATCCATCCATCCACCTAACCATCCTGCCATCCATCTATCCATCCATCCATCCATCCATCCACCCACTCATCCACCCACTCATCCACCCACTCATCCACCCATCCACCCACTCATCCATCCATCCACCCAACAAACCATCCATCCACCCACTCATCCATCCATCCACGCACTCATTCATCCATCCACTTATCCATCCTTCCATCCATCCATCCAACTATCCATCCTGCCATCCATCCATCCACCTATCAATCCTGCCATCCATCTATCCATCCATCCATCCATCCATCCACCCACTCATCTATCCATCCATCCAGGGATCACATCAGTGTGGCAGCAACAGTGACGCTGGAGGATAAATGGTTGCACAGATCATCCCTCTGAGTTCTATACACAAACAGTAATCCTGAAATGGTATTAATAAAAAAAAAAAAAAGAATACTTTTACACATGGTGTGGGGTTTGGTATTTCTTGGGTTGTTTTACCTTTTAATGGAAATAGATAATGTCTACCCCTGCCCACAGATATCTGGGAGAATTTGAAAAAAGCTCCCCACCCACAGACCCCCACAACAATGGAGCGGGCTACACAATTTCTACCCCCCTACTTTTTGGGAAAGCAGGTTTCTGAAAATGTTTAATGTACAGGAGAGGCACACAGTGTCAAGTACCTGGGATCAGGAAGGCCAACCAGTCTAATGAACGGTCTAGTTTTAATATTGGGGAGACTTATGCGGTTTCAACTTCCTGGTTAAATGAAAAGACTTTAGCCATTAAAAATGTGTGATTTTACCTGAAATATTGTTTTCTATTTTAGGTGTGTGATATGAAGATTTGGGGTAATGTTATATTTTTTGCATTTATTGTACAATAAAGGTAAAGGAAAATAATAAATTATTCTGCTTTAGTGATCTTTTCTTTAGGTTTCCATTTTTAAAAAGATAATTTTGTTGGCTAATATAGAATTGTGACTTACAATTATCAGATGAATGCTGTTGGTCCAATTTATTATAACAGAACCACCAATAGAACAAACATTGATTTCCGGTTTACCCCAAAGATACAATGTTTTCTATTTAGTGTATATTATGTTGTTACATGTTATTGTAGTACCCTGGATGGACTCTGGGATTCCACTTTAGTCAATGGTGGTGTCTACCTTTAGCCACACCCAATATAAGACCCTCCCACTTGACCACACCCACTGTCCTATTTTGGCATCATTAAACATTGGGCACCATTCTATCTACATGTGTTTAATGTGTCAGTAAAAAAACTATGAATATTAATGCAGATAATATGCAATATATTATGAATAATATTCTAATAATAATAAAGGAGTAAACACTCAACAATTGGGTATAAAAGATAATAAAGTGCAGAGTCGAGGTGCAGAAAAAAAGTTACATAATACAAATACATATATATGACAAATAATAATGAATACAAATAATAACAGTGTCCTCTCCATGAGTCAAAACTCTCCTCTCCATTTGTGCTTCCCCAATGCTCTTTCTGAACCTCTTTTATAGGAATTTCCATACCCTCTGTGGTGTGTACCAGTGTCATAAATGGTGCAACTATTTATAATGAAATTTTTTCATGTTTTGTGTCACGCTTGGGGAGTCGGAGCCTCCAGGGGGCGCTACCACTCTCACAGAAGTGGTGTGAGCCCTGAGAAGGGCCATGGCACGGAGTCTAAGTGACAACAAAGTCTTCTCCAGAGCCTCTAGTGGTGAGGATGTTGCGCTGCTGGTTACTGCCAGATTGCGGTCCTTGGGCACACCAGGGTACTGGTTCACAAAAAGGACATTGTGGGATTGGAGAGAGTGCAGAGAAGGACAACTAAACTAATAAAAGGAATGGAGGAGCTCCGCTATGAGGAGAGATTAGCTGAACTGAATCTATTCTCCCTTGAGAAGAGACGTATAAGGGGGTTTAAGCTCCGGATAAGGAAGGGATTCTTCACTGTAAGGTCTGTGATAATGTGGAATCGGCTCTCTCAGGAAGTAGTTTCAGCAAGTTCTATAAATTGCTTTAGGAAAAAGCTGGATGATTTCTAGAAGCACAGAATATAACTGGGGATTAAGGATTTAAAGTAAAAATAACAGTGACTGCTGATCCAGGGAACATCCCATTGTCTCATGGAATAAGGAAGAAATGTTTCCCCTGTTGGAGCAAATTGTACCCGGGGTTTTTGTTTTGCATTCCTCTGGATCAGATGTCCATAGGGATTTATATCTAGGATATGTTTATTTCATTAGTGGTAAAACTTGAGGGATTTATGTCTTTTTTCAACCTAACCTAATATGTAACTATGTATTTTCACTGGTTTTGTCGACAAAGGGGTCATACCCACAGGTGTTCTTACTATTTTGGTACTAAAATGCAAGAATTCCATAGGTGGGATCGTATCTTATTAGGACAGTGATTGGAGGTTTAATAGACTATCAGCTCAATATAGACAATATCAGATCCTGCTAACGGATGTTATCTGTACTTTGACCAAGTATGTGTGTGTGAAGACATTCCAATCTTTAAATCCCACAGGACCCCACCATGGTCAATCTTATCAATAAATCATGTAATTATGCAATTTACTAATGAACCCTTCAAATTACATAAAATGACAGATTTGTAATGAGAGCTACCCAGAAATATTGACCCCTATATTAGGGTATGTTACATACAGCATTGGAACATTCTGTTGTTTCAGGGGTTACAAATGTTTGAATGACTTATATAAATTATAACCTTCTAAACCTGTTTTATCTTACTCTGTACAATAAAACCTTGCTGTATGAAATTGTTTATTGCCTCTTCAAACATTTATTGCCCTTTTCCTGCCAACTCCCTTTATTGTTAATAGAAACTGAAAGTTTTGGAATTCTGTTACTCTGGCAATCAGAAAACAGAAAAAGACAAGGAACAAAAGAAAGACAAAAATGCAAAACGTTGACATCAAGCAGCTAAGGGACAACATTAGGAATTTCCGGCTGGAGGACGGAGATCTGGGCAGTCAGGGCTATAATCGAGTACTCCTGCAACTGTTTGGTTACTTGGGTCATGGCAAATCTTCCTTCATCAACTCCTGTAAATACGTCCTGCAAGATGGAGAGAACTTCCAGGAATATGCAGAGGTCATAGAAACAGACGACAGAAGGACCATGATAAGAAATGCCTATCCACTGACCGATGTGATCACCATGGTGGACAACAGGGGCTTCAGCACTATGGATGATTTTGAAAAAGCCGAAGTCTATGCCCAGCTTGGTAAGTCACATTCAGAGAGCCTCGAGGGCTTCAGGAACAAAAACATTGGTGGCCAAATATGAATGTCCACTCCAGGGCTTTAAGCTTCATACACCCAATCAAGAGGCTGAATTAATGTCGCTCATCATGATCTTGTGATCGTTTTGAGTAAAATTGGAACAAATAAATCAATAAATTGGCTCAGCTCAAACAATCATTCCCATCTGCTACAATCCCAATTACAGACTAACAGAACCATCAAACAAATTCAGGGACAGCCAGCAATCTTCAAACTCATTTAAAATGATGATGAGACATGATAATAGAAAATACAGTCTTTCAATTAGTATTTGACACATTACAGAAATGGTATCTTCTTTCTCTCCATTATTAAAAACATCAATAGTGCCCTTAGCGTTTGGACGTTTCATGATCCGATATTACTGTGGTACTACTGTACAAAAATTCTGATCTCCATAAATAAAGGTTGAAAATCGAGTGTCTATATGGAGCATTGATCAAGAATTCCCTATTAGGTGCCCCCATTCTCAATCAGATAAATGTAAAACAACAAGGAGCACCCCCTAACACCTGAGGAACCATTGGGAGACCTCACTGCTGTGTATAATAACCCAGAATAGTCAGCAGAGCTCTGTTATTGTTGTAAACTCTGGAGCTTGGAGGCAACGGGTCATCACCATGAGCTAATCTCCCATTGGGAAGATTTTTCCCACTTTTCTTGTCTTGTGAACACAACAAGGAGACAGCAGAAATATACACCTACATAATATCCAAAGAACTTTCATTGTCTCCCAAATTCACCTTTTGGTTACTCTAAGCCCAACGAAGGGGGGACTCTTAGGCTGCGGGTATACAAAAGCTGTAAATGCTTCATTTGTCCATTTCAATACTTTTAGAATCCATAATTCTTGTGTGACTCATTGTCCGTATCTTGTCACTTCCAGGAATCTTCATCCCCATTGGACAGAAAGTTGACTGGAAAAGAAATTTCAAAATGATGGAGGAATTAGATTCAGAATTTGAACCAAATTGCACAGACTTCATTGTACCCATCTTTGTGTACAGGTGAGTGGTTTGTGGTCTGGGTGGGGCAGCTTTAGCTGCAAGGAGTTATTGTAGGGGCTGATTTGGTGATTAGTGCTGATAAGATAATTCCAATCAGAGATGATTTTAATCCATTGAAACTCATTGAAACTCAAAATTTAAATTTGATGTTTTACAAACTTTTCCATACATTTGTAACCGAGAATCAGATGCTTCTACCTCAATGCCCCCAAAACTTTAAAAGTATTTCTGGGAGCCGTGAATTTGTACCTAGAGCTTAATGTGTGTGCCACAAATATTCTCCAATACTTGTGGTAGCCAGTACTGGTAGCTGCTTTCTGATTACAATAATAAACCCTCCATAAACAAGCTATATGAAACTTGCATAATATATACTTTTCCCTCCAACACATGGGTACATAATGCTCATGGGTGCTGCAAACACATGGGTACAACATGCAACATGGGTGCTTCATACACATGGGTAAAACATGCACACGGGTGCTAGATACACATGGGTAATACATCGGCATGGGTGATGCATACACATGGGTAAAACATGCTCATGGTTGCTAAATACACATGGGTACAACATGCACATAGGTGATGCATACACATGGGTACAACATGCACATAGGTGATGCAAACACATGGGTACAACATGCACATGGGTGCTTCATACACGTGGGTACAACATTCACATAGGTGATGCATACACATGGGTACAACACGCACATGGGTGATGCATACACATGGGTACAACATGCACATGGGTATCGCACACATATGGGTACAGCTTACAGATGAGTGTGAAGAGGCTTTAATGCATTAATGTGCTTCTTATGGATTTTAATTGATATCCTTGGTGTTCTTCTACTCTTATCCAGTGCCAGATATCATATACAACATGAAACAATGAAGGAAATTAAGTTATTTATGGAGAACTGCATCAAAATGACAGGTAACTTATTCCTCTACAGTTCTTCTGGGGGTTGCTGGGGGTTCCCTGAGCAATGTGAAGTTTGTACCTCTCGGTCCATTCCGGTGACACCAAAGATCATTTTGGCTATCTGTAAGGGTGACATTCTTCCGAGGGGCCACCAATGTAGGGGGAATTCTTCTCACTGACCACCACATTAATGTACTGTGAGCTAATAATTATAGCTAGGGTTTCCTGATGACCTGAATGTGCCTTTGTTAGCGCTACACCCCCCAGAAGGTGACATGGGATTATCTGGGGTACAGTGTCTCCCGGTCCTCACCAGAGCACCCCAAAAGGGATGATGGGCCGGTGACTCTAGTGGCCACTGGACTATTTTGTTGCAGGGAGAACAACAGGTCAGCACCCTGGATCTCCCCATCAGGGGTGAGCGGAACAGAGGGCTTCAGTGTAGGGATAGCTAAGATCAGGTACTGAGTAAGATGACAAGAAGAGGAAAGGTCTAAGCAGACTGAAGACAGGACAGGTAGCTGAAAATCATAGTCAAAGTCCAGGCACAGGTCAGGGCAGGCTGCAGGCAAGTGTAATCAAGATTCAAGGCACAGGTCAGGAATCCAAAAAGGCACAAATAGTAGAGTATAACTGAGCAAGTCTCAGGCAGCAAGGCTGGAGATCCAGCAACCAAAGCCTTGAACCATGGAGGTAAAAATAAGGGTATCAGCCAATGTCAGGACAAGATTGGAATTGGGAACCACTCTGCTCGTTGGCTATAGCACATCCTGTGAAATCCCCTTAAGCTGTGTACAACCCCAAAGTAAGTGCAGGGGATGCTAAACAAGACAAATCTCTGCACAGCTAAAGGGAGGCTGAGGATGCTGCACGCTGCTGGACGGACGATCTGTGGGCTAAGTGGTAACATTTTACAAGATTCCCCTGTGTTATAACGGTTGAGAAAGGTTGCCTTTCCAGCATCTGATTGGTCACTTCATCTGTCAGTCAGGCACCGGGGTTGGGTATTCTGCAGACCCATTCTGATTTAACAATAAAAATGAAGGAAATAGGGAAGGTTGGGGAATCACTGAACACACAGTGACCCCCTAGGCATAGGCCTGCCATGTGTAATTAGATCGTCTTTGGCTTCTGGGAATTCCTAGGAACTTTCACATAACCTCACTGCATTCCTCCCCTTCAGGTGTATTTCCCATTATTGTCCTCACCTTCAAAACCAGAGGAGATTACATGGAAATCGAGAAAGAGTTTAGAGGCATTGGGGCGGAGCAGGTGATTGCCATCGAGAATTACACAAATAAAAACCACATCAAAACATTGGGAAGAACCACCGATATCCTGATGGTGATAGACAGCGCCTTAAAAAATTTCACCATCCGTATGGATCAGCCAAGAAACCCAAAAAGAGAGAGGATGGAGAGGAAGAAATTTCTGCTCAACTACATCCATCAGAATAATCTTCAGAAAGAAAGAGAAGTGGAAGAGAATGAGAGTGATGAGGACGGTTGGTGTCTGGTGAATGTTTAAAAATGATTCAAACTTTACAACCTAACATATTTCTGCATTTATAAAGTATATGCTGTATGTGCATCAGCTTTGAACAGAACCCCATTATGGCTGATTGTTATTCTTACTGATTTAATAAAACTACTAAATCGTCCAAAATTCTTTATTCAATTTGTCATTATGGGGTGCTGAGTGTAGATTATTGGGAAACACATTAAATGATTGTAGCTGCAGGCTGCTACATAATAAAATGGAAAAAAAGTGAAGGGGAATCTGGAAAGTTTCTAAAGCCTCCATATATTCTCACATATAACATATATACTGCTTAGCTTAAAAAAAAATCCCTGTTCCTTGCAGTGCTCACATTCACACATATCAATCTTATGATTCACAGTAAGAGAAAAGGTCTGAAGGTAAACCACTTCTGCTGTGTTGTCCTTTAAAAAAAAAACTTTGCTCTGTTGTTCCATGTCATATATTGTCAATGACATACCCCAAGGGGTCTCGAGAAATTGATTCCTTTTGAGATACTGTGTGGTAGGGACCCTATGACAGGATTATTCTTTCCCCAAGATATGAGGTTAATGCACTGCTCATTGAAAATGTATGTACTTGAGTTGGATAAACAGCTTACTAAGTTGCATGCCCAAGTTCTCTATTCCAGATCCCAGAACACTGAAGCACAATCCCTCCATCCAGGAGACTGGGCACCGGTTAAGACGTTCCAAAGGAAAGGCCTACAGCCAAGATTTGAGGGTCCCTTCCAAGTCTTGTTGAATACGCTCCCTTTAGTAAAATTAGAAGGAAACATTTCCTGGAGCCATGCTTCCCTCTGTAAAAAGATTCACTAAAATGTTCAAGAAAACCCAGTTAATGGTCTTGTGTATTGTCTTGTGGTATATTATATTATGGTATATTATATTGGTATATTATGTGGTGTATTATGGTGGTATGTACAATTTGCTGGGGTATTCTTCCATTTCCAATGAAACCAAAAATTCTGAGAAATTAACCTCTGTTTATTTAAGGCCCAGGAGTATGACCCTACAGTTGTACATGAATTTCACACCATGGAGTCCACTTGAGAATTATGGGATATGGGGAATAAAACCTGAAGGCTGGAGTCCTTCCCAAATTCATAGAATAGCGTGTTGTCAGGGGAAACCACTAATTTCATGGGACTGTCCACATCCATGCATTGACTACCTGAAAATGGTACAGATGTTGAGCCTCCTATAGAACTACAAACAGACTAAACCACATTACAGTAATTTCGTAGCATTATGTATAAAAGGTTTAGTCCTACACGGCAGGACTACGTATAAATATATAAATAGAAATCTGAGATGTGATTGGGATTTATTTGCCAGGTGAGAGTGTGAAGGAGACCAAAATCCAGAGGTAGACATTTGTCTTATTGCAGGAATCTTTCCTGAAATGATTAATGATGATTATTCCAACAAAAAGCTGTCTATGAATAATGGTTCAATGACTGGCTCACCTATTGGTGTAGAGTCTTTGAATAAGACGGAACCTTTTTTTCGTAAAATGTAAATTGTTTGGTAAAAATTAATTTTGGTAAAATGTAAATGGTAAATTATATCCTGAGGGAGAAAATAATGCTTCTTGGTATATTATCTACGTTACCAATAATGTTGGGGAAACAAAACAACATATATGTTACAATACAATACAAAGTACAATTATGACCAACCTAAACCTGTTTCAGGGTCATTGGTAAACAAGTGTTTTCATCCTTCGGATGGTGTTTTGGAGATTTTTATTACTACGAGTCCTGCCTCCACAAAGAATATACACCCACTTACTTATTTGCCCCGAATGAAATTTATCTTGCAATTAAATTGTAGCCTAACCCAACAAGGTGAATGGTTTGAGAATCAAGAAAATTATTATAGTAAAGTAAGCAAATACATTGGTCTTAGGTGTAAAAATGAATGCAAATAACAAAATGTATGAGAACATGCACTCCGCGGGGGGAAGTGTCCATTACAGGTTATGAGAGATACTTGCACCTTTGATATTGAGGGACATTACTTCTTTTGAAATGGCATACTGGTAGGTAAAGCAATCTTTATATTTTCTTGGACCAAATCCTTGGAAGTGGAATGTTCTTTTGTAATGGTATAGATTTAACCCAAATAAATGAGTGAATGATGGGACAACCAATGAATGAGGATATGAGAGGTGTGACCACTCATTGCAGGACCCCCATGGGTATGATTTGAACCTCGATTTAAACTTATACAGGTCCTTTGTATGGCAATTTTGTGAGAGTACTGATGACGGTTGCTGGTCTTTTACCTAGTCAAAATGTTTGAGTTGGAAAAACAAGACGTGGTACCAGAAGGAGGAACAGAGAATAGTCGGGGAAGTCAGAGGTCAGGGCAGGCAGCAATCAGGAGAAGTAAAGGTCAAGCCGAGGTCGATACACAAAGAGTAAGGAACGAGAGAAACAAACAACAGGAACCTATGAGCAGAGGCAAAGGAACTCCTTGTTTAGGCAACTTCCTGTTGCCTTTCACTTCTTTTTAAGGGCAGGTCATGTGATGGATGGAGCCATGTGACCTGCTGTATCCTATCCTACCACCAGAGGGGGTCCTGGAGACTAGAGGCTGGTGGTGTTCACATCTCCACCAGCAGGGGGAGTGCATCTGCCAAACACTCTAGTCCTCTGAGGTAGTGGAGCAGCTGACTGGGAGTTACATGACCCGGACCAGGAAGTGAGCTGAGGAGGTGACGCCTTAGCAGAGTTGGTGCTGGCAGCAGGGGTCTGTAAGGTGGGTGGCACTGAGGGAGGCACCGAAGCCTGTAGGGATCTGTGAAGGTAATGATACAACATTTTTGTGTATGCCCTCAATTGTACTTAGGTGCTTTACCTCATGGAGTTTATTGTGTCACCGCTGCTATTCTGGGTGTGGATGTAGCTGATAAGAAAGATACACCCCTATCACCCCAAGAAAAGATCAGACATCAAACCTGATACCCCTGTAAGGTACAGAAAATATTGGTTATTGAATTTTGATAAAAAAAATTAAATATTGAATACACTAAGGGTTTTTGAAAACCAAGCAACCATACGTCTGACTCATGATTGAAGTAAACTGTTCAGGTATCACATGATCTTAAACCCCCCCCAGCTGTTATCCCAAATGTGACTGGGGGTGGATTTTACCTGCAAAAAGCGGTAATCCCGAATCACACTCCGGGTCTCTTTTTAACTAAAGAAAAAAAAACCCCACTTACCTCGTTCCATCGATATCCCCTGTTGTCCTTTTGGTCCCCGGAGGTCCTGGGGACACGTCCTGCTCCACCGATCTCCAGCAGCACAATGCAGTGACGATTTACGGGGTTTCCCAGTGACGTTGGTGCATGCGCCGGTGCAGGCAGAAGGATCAGTGGGAATTTCCAATAATTTTGTATTGGATTAAATACAAAATAGCTGTATTGAGTCCAATACAAATAATATTATAATCTATATTATTATAATATATAATATATATATATATGCTACTATACAGTTTAAATACATGTTTAAATATTTTTTTTACAGATTTTTGTGTTTTTTTATTTAAAGTTTATTATTAAATTTAATAAATATCAGTGAGTTATGCCTAAGAATTACAGCCTACAATTAAAAATAAATTTTCATGCAAAAAATTTTACTGCTTTTTGTAAGCAATTAGACTGCTAGGGGTGTTAAAGAGAATGCCAAGACATCTTGCTGGGAAAGTTTATTTGATACAGTCCTAAAGCAACTGCCTTTTTAAATCCTATGCTTTATCCTATAAATATATTACTTTTCTTTACTGTATTGATTTACTTGATTTTGATAATTATGTATTTTAAACGTAAGAAATTAAGCGTACAAACTAAAAAATCATGTACCTCTACTAGATACCTCTTCTAGAACAGTAAAAGAGATCAATAACTTAGGGCGACCCTTTGATGGGACTCCCCAACTCTTGATGCCTAAGGCGGCATCTCCTTTCGTTTGGGTATTAGGGGAAGAGATGACCTATGAAAATGGTGTAATGAATACCCGAACAATTAAAACAGGTATAGTAGATGTGGGCAGTCAACCCCTTTGGGATGGACAAGGTGCCAATTAGGGTCCGAGTCCCACTATATCAGAAGGATTAGCCTTTGGATGAAGTGTATGTTCAGGGAGTGGTCTGACTGCCCAGATTACATAGAAGGTTTGCTGTGCGTAAAATATTGACTTTTGATATGTTACCACTGAATTTCTGATGAATTCACGTTTTAACTTTTTTTAAGTTTTTAATATGTGTATAATTACTTTTAAAACTTTCAAGAAAAGGTATATCTCAACTCATGCTAAATAACCATTGTAGAATGGAAGAATTCAATGTTGTCCTGATGTATCTTGGAAAAAGTCAATTGGTATTTTGTATTAATCTAAGATGGCTAAGGAACACCTGACCCTGTTATACCCACACCTGAAGATTGTTTGTTCCTCAAATAAAGTCTGGATAAAAAGTTACTATAAGGAACCCATTACTATTTTAAAGTTTCCGGAAGACAAGCCCGGTCGAGCCATAGACCAACATCTCACCCATAAGGACCCTACTCCACTCTTCTAAGGCAGAAGGATGAAAGCGTTCACCTGTGGGGGTTTCCTGTGAATACTAAGAGAGTCGTGATGGACAATGCAAGCTTCAGGGCCTACAGTCTTCACTGACACATAAGACCTACAGCAAAGTTCGGAGAGTCCCCTTTGTTACCAGTGCTGGATAGCCTTTTTATTTTCTTTGCTTATGCAATACCAATTTGATCCCAAGCCGGTGTTGCCAACAAGTAAGTGATGTGGGTGGCAGGCTCCCCATGTCTCTTGTATGAGTACAAAATCCTTGAAGGTATTATAAGTTCAGGGAATGAACTTATGGGGTGGAATGATGAGGACTTTATGATTTTATATAAGAAGGAATCATAAAATATACTATATACAAGGTTTTATCACCTACATCTATGATTCTCCACATTGGCTCAAAGTATGAGACTTCTGGACTCCGGATCTTTATGACCTCAAAATACATCAGAAGATCTTTATTCTATCAGACTTACAAACATTGCAAATCTTTTATAGTTAGGAACTCATGATAATGACAATTGTTTATTGACACTAGACAAAATCCAATCTCTAAGTAGGCATTATTCATGGAAATAAGTTCCTAAAACAATGTTACCTGTGTTTACACTGTGCTAAATCTCTCTCCCTTACCTTGCATTAGGATCGTTAGTCGTCCATCGTGCGTGTATCTGCCAGAGTGGTCGTTAACATGATGGAAGACTGGCACTGTAAACAAGACAGATTCTTGTCCGATATCAGCCGAGAAACGTTGGATGTGTGTACGTAGCTTAATACACTGTGCTGCATATCCTGATAAGTATATGGTAAATGAAGAAACGAAACAAGACAGGGTATTTATGGTGCAGCAATATATTAAAAACCTAATGGTGGATCAAACACATACAATGTTATACTTCACAATTTTATACATGCGTGAGTTAATCCTAAATTTTTTTCCCCACTGGACAAAATGGTGATGGGGTGCGAAAACTAAACAACGATTACATAGCGAGCAGAAATAAGGTATAAGAAGAGGTAAATGTCGTGACCTGACGCGTTTCGCCAATATTAGCTTCCTCAGGGGACTTGTGGACGTCGGAGTGCAACTGTGTACAGAAAATAATACGTATGTTGATTGCCTACATTTATACATAAAATAAATAAGTAAATGAACATTTCACAAAGTTGAAATATAGATGATTATTTAGGGTACATAATTTTTAACACAAAAAAATGTTTTTTCAAGTTGCTGGAGTAGAAAGATCTTTATTATTTTGGCTGGTATTGCTCTTTCTGGGAATGGGTAAGGGACACTCTGTATCCCTGTACTCATTACACAGGGTGAAGGTACAAATATCTGGGAGTCCCTTTATTAAAGGGGGCTTCAAGATTCCAATAAGCTCCCCACTTGTAAACCCTCACAACACGAGGGTCAAGTTTTGGGGATGGAGGCCCTCTCCCCCAATAATAGCCTGTTCTATCTTTGGAGGCAGGCGGGGGACCGGTTTTGTTAAATGAAAGGGGCACAACATATTGTAAATGTTGTTATTATATTATGGTATATAATGTTTATGTATCAGGATTTTCAGCAGTGCATTTTATAAAAACATTATTTTATAATTGAAATATATTTACATATTTAGAGAAATTGTTCAATTAAAATACATATGGATACAGTTTTAGGCACTTTTATGGGTTTCAGCTTTTCCAGCAGTGTGACTTTTTTTATTGGGAAAGAGTGTTGGTTGTATTATGTTATCATCCACTAAAGATTAATAAATATGACAGTTTCATAAATGTCATTTTATTAGCTGTTTATAATATTTCAGCTCGGAGATCTCACCATGGAGTTCCGTGTTCCCTCATTTCATGTTTTTGTTCCCCTCTTACCAATTGTGCTTCTGCATTGTCACCAAAAACAATCTCATTCTGGGAATTGCCACAACTATTATTGGGGGACTACAAAGACGTAAAAACTCTTGTTAAAACATTTGCCAATTGTCACAGTGCTCATATCATGCAGAACCTCATTAAGGTTCACTTTACATTTTCTTTTTTTTATGTTTTTTTTTTTTTTTTTAATTTCACTAAAACTTGTACATTGATATGTAACACCAATGTACAAGTGTTACACACATAGGGACACACACATAACACACACATAGGGACACACTGACATGTAACACACACATGTTACACACACATAGGGACACACTGACATGTAACACGTTATGTGTGTGTCCCTATGTGTGTGTTACATGTCAATGTTTCCCTATGTGTGGGAAACGTGTCAGTGTGTCCCTATGTGTGTGTTACATGTCAGTGTGTCCCTATGTGTGTGTAACATGTATGTGTTACGTGTCAGTGTGTCCCTATCTGTGTGTTATGTGTCAGTGTGTCCCTAAGTGTGTTTTACGTGACAGTGTGTCAATATGAGTGTGTTGCATGCCAGTGTATCCTTCTGTGTGTGTAACATGTGTGTGTTACCTCCTGCAACTGTTTGGTTACTTGGGTCATGGCAAATCTTCCTTCATCAACTCCTGTAAATACGTCCTGCAAGATGGAGAGAACTTCCAGGAATACGCTGAGGCTAGAGAAACAGATGGGGCACTGACCATGATAAGAAATGCCTATCCACTTACCGATGTGATCACCATGGTAGACAACAGGGGCTGCAACACAATGGACGGTTTTGAAAAAGCCGAAGTCTATGCCCAGCTTGGTAAGTCACATTCAAAAACAAATGTTCACCCCAGGGCATTAAACTTCATACACACAATCAAGATGTTTAAATTGTTTTGAGTAAATTGGAACAAATTAGTTTACAGATTCTGTTCTATGGGTGGGGGGGGTGAGGTTTTTTACTCCTTTCTCTCCTTTAGTAAAACATCATTAGCAGCATTAGCGCTTGGTCGTTTTATGATCTGATATCACCAAATGGACTGCTGTACATACATTCCCATCCCCATGTCTATATGGAGCATGTATTCCTGATCAATATTGATTTGATCGATCAAGCATTGATTGAGAAGTGCCCTCCGGCTCCATCAGCCTAACACCCGAGGATCCATTGGGAGGACTCACTGCTGTGTATAATAATCCAGAATTGTCAGCAGAGCTTTGTTATTGTTGTAAACTCCGGAGCTTGGAGGCCACGGGTCACAACACGGAGACAGCAGAAATCTTTCTAAAGGGACGGAATTCTCATCTCATCACTAAATCACTTCCCCCTCTCTGCCCTCCATTGCTGAAACCCCCAGATGCAGATATATACACCTACATAAAATCCTAACAACTTTAATTGTCTCCCAAATTCACATTTTGGTTACTCTAAGGCCAATGAAGGGGGGACTCAAGCTACCTGTACATAAAAGCTGTAAATGCTTCATTTGTCCATTTCAATACTTTTAGAATCCATATTTCTTGTGTGACTCATTGTCCGTATCTTCTCACTTTCAGGAAACTTTATCCCCATTGGACAGAAAGTTGACTGGAAAAGCAATTTCAAAACGATGATGGAAGAATTAGAAGATTCAGAATTAGAACCAAATTACACAGACTTCATTGTCCCTTTCTTTGTGTACAGGTGAGTGGTTTGTGTACTGGGTGGGGCAGCTTTAAGTGTCAGGAGTTATTGGAGGGGCTGATTTGGTGATTAGGTCAGAGTATTCCAATCAGAGATGATTCTGACTTGGAACGGTGCTAATCTGATATCTCAATAAAACTTTTTAAATTGATATTTTACACACTTTACATTACATTTGTAACCATTCAGCAAAAGTTGGATGCTTCCTAAAAACCACTAAACTATGAGAACAATTCTGGGATCCATGGATTTGTCCCTAGAGCTCAACCTGTTTGCCACAAATATTCTCCAATGTAAAGTTCTGGTAGCTGCTTTCTGCTTGAAATAGCAAACCCGCCATTAACAAGTAATAATAAACTTGCACACTATATATTTTTATCTGCAGCATATGGGCACAACATGCTCAAGGGTGTTGCACACATATAGGTACAACATGCACATGATTATCAAACACACATGGGTATAACACGCACATGATTATCACACACACATGGGTAAAACATGCACATGATTATGGCACACACATGGGTACAACATGCAAGTGATTATCGCACACACATGGGTATAACATGCACATGATTATCACAAACACATGGGTATAACATGCATATGATTATCACACACACGGATATAACATGCACATGATTATCGCACACACATGGGTATAACATGCACATGATTATCACACACACGGAAGAGGAATTCTTCTCACTGACCACCACACTAATATACTGTGAGCTGTGCATATAGTAATTATAGAAGGGGTTCACTGAAGTGCCTTTGTTAGGGCTACACCCCCTGGAAGGTGACATGGGATTATCTGGGGTGCAGAATCTATGGGTCTCCCCGTCTTCACCCAAGCACCCCACAAGGGATGATGGGCTGGTGATTGTAGTGGCCACTGCATTACTTTGTTGTAGAGAGAACAGCAAGTCACTGCCCTCAGGCTCTCCCCATCGGGGGCCCGTGGAACAGAAGGCTTCAGTGTAGGGATAGCCAAGATCAGGTACTGATTAGGATGACAATAAGAGACAAGGTCCAAGCAGACTGAGGTCAGGGTAGGAGGCTGGCAAACATAGTCATAGTTTCAAGGCACAGGCTAGGAATCCAAAAAGACACACACGGCAGAGTATAAATGAGCAAGTTTCAAGCAGAAAGGCTCAATATGCAGCAATCAGAGCCTGAAATCAGGCAGGTATAAATAAGGGTATCAGCCAATAGCAGCACAAGATTGGAATTGGGAACCACTCTGCTCATTGGCTACAGCACATCCTGTGAAATCCCCTTCGGCTGTGTACAACCCCAGAGTAAGTGCACGGGATGCTAAACAAGACAAATCTCCGCACAGCTAAAGGGAGGCTGAGGATGCTGCACGCTGCTGGACGGAAGATCTGTGGACATTTTTCAAGATTCCGCCATGTTATAAAGGTTGAGAAAGGTTGCCTTAGAGATATTTTATCATGGAATATTCCATTGCTTTCTCCATGCTATGCATTGTTTAAAGCCCTGATGAAGGGATATGGTTTTGGCCCCTGAATCGTGCTGGCCTGTCACCTTGTGTTTCTATGATATGATAAACCAGTTTGGCTCTTCAGCGATTGGTTGGTCAAATTTCATGTACCCCAAAAATACCTCATATACCCCATTAACCTACATTGCCCTAATTAGTGATTTCTTTATTGGCATGCCATGAGTAGGGGGCACATTGACAATACTAAAAGACTTAAGGATTTTTAAAGTGATTGAAAAAAATTGCACTGTAGCAAAAAGGAATGTAAAGATGATAAAAAAGGAAATAAATAAAATATTTTGGTGCTCCATACAAATAAATGGGATAATATTGTAGCATTGATAACTGAAAATTTCCAGCATCTGATTGGTCACTTTATGTGTCAGTCAGGCGCCAGGGTTGGGTATTCTGCAGACAGCCGTAATAAGGAAGAACTTGTTGTATGTGATTCCTGAAGAGGAAGTGAGATCCACATTCACCTTTCCTCTCCTAATGCTACTGAGTGAAAAAGCTGGGTCAGATTTCCACTATCTATGATTTAACATTAAGGCCCTGATTCATTAAAGCTCTCCAAGGCTGGGGATAATACACTTTCACCAGTGAAGCTGGGTGATCCAGCAAATCTGGAATGGATTTCTTCAATGTCATCTGCTATTTGCTAGCAAATGCTTTGAATCCATCCCAGGTTTGTTGGATCCCCCAGCTTCACTGAAGAAAGTGTATTATCCCCAGCCTTGGAGAGCTTTAATGAATCAGGGCCTAAGAATGAAGGAAATAGGGAAGGGAATTATTGAACACACAGTGACCCCCTAGGCACAGGCCTGCCATGTGTAATTAGATCGTCTTTGGCTTCTGGGAACTCCTATAAACTCTCACATAACCTCACTGCATTCCTCTTCTTCAGGTGTGGTTCCCATCATTGTCCTCACCTTCAAAACCAGAGGAGATTACATGGAAATCGAGAAAGAGTTTAGACGCATTGGGGCGGAGCAGGTGATCGCCATTGAGAATTTCACAAATAAAAACCACATCAAAACTTTGGGAAGGACCACCGATATCCTGATGGTGATCAACAGCGCCTTAAAAAATGTCACCTTCCGTCTGGATCAGCCAAGAGACCCAAAAAGAGAGAGGATGGAGAGGAAGAAATTTCTGCTCAACTACATCCATCAGATTGATCTTCAGGAAGAAAGAGAAGTGGAAGAGAAAGAGAAAGCGAAAAGGAGTGATGGGAACAGTTGGTGTAAAATATTGTGATATTCCAGTTGTTAACATTATGAACTGAAGGAATGTTTAAAAATGATTCAAACAACCTAACATATTTCTGCATGTATAAAGTATATGCTGTATGTGCATCAGCTTTGAACAGAACCCCATTATGGCTGAACGCTATTCTTACTGATTTAATAAAACTACTAAATTGTCCAAAATTCTTTTTTCACTTTGTCAATATGGGGTGCAGAGTGTAGATTATTGGGAAACACAATAAATGATTGTAGCTGCAGGCTGCTACATAATAAATTGGGGAATCTGGATACTTTCTGAAGCCTCTATATATACTCACACATAACATATATACCAAGCTAACCTTGGCTGCTTAGCATAGAAAAAAATCCTATTCCTTGCAGAGCTCACATTCACACATATTAATCCTATTATTCACAGTAAGACTGTACCCTTCACTTATTAGCTTGTTGTGATGCTGCTTTGCACATTAAAGAGAAAAGGTCTGAAGGTAAACCTCTCCTGCTGTGTTGTCCTTGTAAAACAAAACTTGTATTGCTCTGTTATTCCAATGTCATAACCCCACCCCCACATTAGATGTTTTCTTTCAAACAACCAGGATTTCATAAATATAGAAAATAAAATAAAGACCACTAGGTCAGCCTTATCCCCATAGTCACAGCTTACTACCTATTTACATATGTTTGCATTGAGCTCTTCAGTCTTCTAGAGAATGATTGTGCTATACATAGCTTATATATAGAAGGTAGAAAATTCCACAGAGCACTTAGAATAAGTCACTACAGAAGCACACAAGCAAGAAAGAATTGTCATTAGAATGTGATAAACATACATTACTGATCTATTATTTCATGCATCCATGTTGGTTGGAATTTTCTAGCTCCAATCTCTCAACATAGACACTACTGATGAAGAACAATTCTGTAAATGATGTGAAACGTGTCAATTGTATATTCCTGGTAAACTGAAAAACATTCTGCAAAACATTTACCTAAAGCTTTTTATCCAGTATTTCAGTAGTTATGGATACATTTTATTAAATTACCAAAATGTCAGCAATTTCAGTATATTCTGGTGTGTGAAGATATATTCCCTGGATGGGTGGAGGCCTGTAGAATCAGACCGTGGAAAAAATTTCACAGGTCACATTATGTTAGAGGTTATGGAAAGCCTTCAGATTAAAAAGACATTTCACACAACATATCATCCTCAGGCATCAGGAAAGGTTGAAAGGTATACTGGGATAAAAATGAACCGTCTCACTAGGATTTGTGAACAAACCCATCTTCATGGGTGCAAGCCCTACCCTTCATGTTAAAAACCATCGGACATACCCCAAGGGGTCTAGAGAAATTGATTCCTTTTGAGATACTGTGTGGTAGGGACCCTATGACGGGATTATTCTTTCCCCAAGATATGAAGTTAATGCACTGCTCATTGAAAATGTATGTACTTGAGTTGGATAAACAGCTTACTAAGTTGCATGGCCAAGTTCTCTATTCCAGATTCCAGCGCTGACACTGAAGCACAATCCCGGCATCCAGGAGACTGGGCACTGGTTAAGAGGTTCCAAAGGAAAGGCCTACAGCCAAGATTTGAGGGTCCCTTCCAGGTGTTGTTGACTACTCTCACTTTAGTAAAATTAGAAGGAAAATTTTCCTGGAGCCATGCCTCCCTCTGTAAAAAGGTTCATAAAAATGTTTAAAAAAAACCCAGTTAATGGTCTTGTGTATTGTCTTGTGGTATATTATATTATGGTATATTATATTGGTTATATATAGAGGTATGTACAATTTGCTGGGGTATTCTTCCATTTTCAGATGAAACCAAAAATTCTGAGAAATAACCTCTGTTCATTTAAGGCCCAGGAGAATGACCCTACAGTTGTACATGAATTTCACACCATGGAGTCCACCTGAGAATTATGGGATATGGGAAATAAAACCTGAAGGCTGGAGTCCTTCCCAAATTCCTAGAATAGCGTGTTGTCAGGGGAAACTACTAATTTCATGGGATTGTCCACATCCATGCATTGACTGCCTGAACATGTTAAAAAGGTTGAGCCTCCTATAGAACTATAAACAGACTAAACCACATTACAACTATTTTGTAGCATTATGTATAGAAGGTTTAGTCCTACACGGCAGGACTACTTATAACTAGGTTAGAGTGTGAAGGAGACCAAAATCCAGAGGTAGATTTTTGTCTTATTAATGATGATTATTCCAACAAAAGCTGTCTATGAATAATGGTTCAATGACTGGCTCACCTATTGGTGTAGATTCTTTGAATATTTTTTTTGGTAAAATGTAAACAAGGTAAATCATATCCTGAGTATCCCAAGGGAGAAAATAATGCATCTTGGTATATTATCTATAGTGTTGAGCGAACCCAAAGTGCAAAGTTCGGGTCTGTACCCTACTTTACGATTTTGGGTACCCGGACCCGAACCCAAACTTTGCTGAAAAAGTTCAGGTTTTAGTTTGGTGTTGGGGCATTTGCAGGGCAGCCAACAACAAGCTTTTAAGCTGTGGGCAATTGGAAGCCTCTATAAAAGCTGGATCGTGTGTAGCACCGCCCATCAGCTCTGAGTAGTGCAGGGACAGAAAGCTGAAGTGAGGGACAGTGTTAGGAATCTCATGTGGCTATTTGTTCTGTTGGTGACCTATACTGAATTTTTTGTGGGTGCTATACACCAGCTTTGCACCCCTGACCAAGAAATATAAAAATTAATCTGGCTGTTAATTCTGTGGGTGACTTATAGCGATTCCTTGGGTTAGTTCGGTGGGTGACATATTCCCATTTTTGTGTGAGGTACACCTGCACTGCATACGTGACAGGGAAATTAATATAGTTAATCTGTCTGTTAATTCAGTGGGTGACGTCAAAGAATGAGGAGAGCATCAAATAAGGGACGTGGGCCTGGTCGTGGTGCTGCTGGTGTTGGTGGAGCACCTGTTGCAGGGAGAGGACGCGGTCGATCTGTGCCACCTACAAGCCCAAATCACACACCTTACTCATGTGCACGTAGACGACAGAGCGTTCAGCGTTATTGTGTAGGCCCGAATACTGGTGTAGGAATGGTGAGGCCTGAACAAGTAGAGGTGGTACTAGATTGCGTGGCTGACAGTGCCTCCAGTTCCTTCACACTGTCTCCCACGCAGTTCCCTGCTGAAAGCACAGAGTTGGCACCTGCAGCCCATGGGCATCTGCCTTTCACCTCACCCCCTTGCAAATCAGCCAAGCAGTCTGAGCCCCAAGTCATGCAGCAGTCTCTTATGCTTTTTGATGACTCTGCTGGCAGGGTTTCCATGGGTCGTCCACATAGCCCTGCCCCAGAATTGGAAGAGATTGAGTGCCTTGATGCCCAACCACTTATGTTTCAGGATGTGGACATGGGAGGACCACAGCAGCGTGTCTCTGATGATGACGAAACACAGGTGGCAACTGCTGCTGCTTTCCGCAATGTGCAGACCAGCAAGGAGGGCAGGGGTGAAGAGTGGGTGGAAGATGATGTGGAGGATATTGAGGTCCCAGTTTTCCGAGGAAGAGGTGGTGGTCACAAAGCGCCAGTCGCACAGCAAAAGAGGGAGTAGTGTGCAAAAGCAGGGTGGCCGTCCCCTAACCAGTATGCCTCCTACTGCCCACCACACCCAGGGGCTGAGCACACCAAAGCCAGCTCCAAGGAGTTCCCTGGCGTGGCAATTCTTCGGACAATGTGCTGACGACAAGACGTGAGGGGTTTGCACACTGTGCAATCAGAGCCTACAAAGAGGTATAAATGTTCTAAACCTGAGGACCACCTGCATGACCAAGCATCTAAATGCAAAGCACGAGCTACAGTGGAGTAAACACTTCAGAAACCACGAAAGATCTCAGGCTCCTCCTGCCCCCTCTTCTGCTGCAGTCTCGGCCTCTTCCTCCCCCTCCGGAGTGACAGTGGCACCTGCCACCCCGCAAACAGAGGATGTGGCAGCAATGCCACCACCTCTGTCACCAAGCATCTCCACACTGTCCAATGGAAGCATTCAGCTGTCCATCTCCCAAACACTGGAGCAAAAGAGGAAGTACCCCCTTACCCATCTGCGATCCCTGGCCCTGAGTGCCAGCATTTCAAAATTCCTGGCCTTTGTAATGCTGTCATTCCGTCTGGTGGAGACGGAGACTTTTAAAAACCTTATGGCGGTGGCTGTCCCACAGTATGTGGTTCCCAGCCGCCACTACTTTTTCAGGCGAGCCATTCCTGGCCTGCACAACCAAGTGGCGGACAAAATTAGGTGTACACTGCACAACAGCATCTGTGGCAAGGTCCACATAACCACTGATACATGGACCAGTAAGCACGGGCAGGGGCGGTGAACGGGCATGGAACAACAGACCGATGAGTGGTTGGGCCCACTGAGACTCAAGCCCAGCTTGGTGGTGTGCGACAACGGGCATAATCTCGTATTAGATCTGGGCTCAGCCGGTTTGACACACATCCCTTGCCTGGAGCATGTGCTGAATTTGGTGGTGCAGAGGTTACTGAAAAATTACCCAGATATGTCAGAGCTGCTGCAGAAAGTACGGGCCATCTGTGTATGTGTAGTAAAGTTTCAGCTGCAGCACGCACGAGTGAGTTGCACTGCAGAACAGCACCACTTCACCACCAACGAGTGGGCCTAGTTGTCGCTGTTTCGAGTACTCCACCAACATGGCCAGTGCCGATGACGCTGTCCTCAGCGTTACTATCCCACTTCTATGTCTCCTTGAAAAAACACTTCAGGTGATGATGGAAGAGGATGTGACACACGAGGAAGAGGAGGAGTGCTAGCCCTGCGGGCCGTACAGGTGCCGCTGCCCCTAATTGCAGGCACAGGAGCCGGGTCCTCTTTTCCCTCTCCTGCCGCCATACTGACTTTGGGGGCAGCAGGTAGCGTAACCCTGCTACCTGAGTTCCGTGCCGGAGTTTCCTTCCTGCTGGAAACTTGCTCTGGTGTTTGTGCAGGTGTGGGTGTGTCTCTCTTCACCTATGAGGCAGTTCATACACGCCCTTTAATTCACCAGGCTATGGCTGGATTTCTGCAGGTATTTAAAGGCGCTGCCTACTACTGGAAGGTGCCTGAGCAATCTCATGGTTTTAGCTAGGCTAACTCCCAGTACAAGGGTGTTTCTTCTGTCTGCTTTGCTGTGTACTGGATCTTGTTTACTGAGCTCTTGGACTTTGCCTGATTGCCGTCTGACTCTGACCTCGGATCTTGTTTATGGACTTTGTTTAATTGCCGCCTCTCCTGACCCATACCCTCCAAGCCACGCAAGCTTTGGAGTGTTACCTGGCAGGTACCCTGCAGCCCAAATCTATCCTTACCATCTGAGGCTCTAGTGAAGACCAGGTAGTGGCTTAGTTACGCCCCTCCGGAGCTTATCCAGTCAGTGGCACAATGGGTCCACACCCACGTGCATTACAGCTTGCTCAGGCCATGAACTCTGCTGATGCGAACCTTCCCAGTACCACTGAGTTATGCCAGGAGTTGGCTCAGCAGCACGAGCGTCAAGTATTTTCCTACCTACGCAATGTGAATATGCGCCTAAATGATCTGTCATCTGCCAACCCAGCATCATCAAGCTTCTCTGCTCCAACTAATTAGGTTCCTGCCCTGCCCCCTTCTTCCATACTAGGTTCTGGACTTCGTCTTTCAGCTGCTCCACATTTCAATGGTGACCCTAAGCAGTGTCGGGGGTTCATAAATCAATGTACCCTTCATTTTAAACTTTTACCTCACCAATTTGCCTCTGGCCAAGCCAAAGTGGCTTTTCTGATGTCACACCTTACTGGAGAGGCACTGGCCTAGATCAACCCCCTCTGGGAAAGGAACGACCCAGTCATAATAAATCTACAGGGTTTTCTAGAGACCTTCTGCAAGGTGTTCGACGAGCCAGGTCGCACCGCTTTTGCCACATCCTCCCTGCTGCAGTTGCGTCAAGGCAAGCAATTTGTGGGCAGGTATGCAGTCCAGTTCTGTACATTAGCCTCAGAACTCCACTGGAATAATGAGGCACTTGTGGCCACTTTTTGGGAAGGGCTCTGTGGGGGAATTAAAGATGAATTGGGCAGTCGGGTTGTTCCCTCCTCCCCGGATGACCTCATCTACCTCGCTAATTGAATTGATTTATGGTTCCAGGAACGTGCCAGAGAAGTGGCACGTGAAGAGAGACCTTGTCATCTGGCATTTTTACCTCCGCACACTTCTAGCCCACTGCCTCCTATGTTGTCTGCAGCCCCTAAACCCATGCAGGTCGATCGGGTTAGGCTGTCTGAACAGGAGCGTAATCACTGCCGTACTAAAGGACTTTGTTTCTATTGTGGCAGTTCTGATCATGTGCTCCGCACTTGTCCCCTAAAGCCAGGAAACTTCCAAGCCTAGGGTCCGTGGGAGAGGCAACCCTAGGCAAAGATAATTCCTCTCCTCCTCTGACTCTGCCAGTAACCTTGTCCGGTGTCCCTGCCGCAGATGCACACATCAATTCTCAAGAGAATTCTCGGAAATTTGGGAGGAGACCAGAGGAGCTCCGCAAGAGTCCTCCTTTTGCATGAAGGAATCCGCAGGTAAGAGACGTAGAGTTTCTTCTAAATTCCATCTGGGTGATAAGGTCTGGCTCGCTTCTAAATACATCCGGCTCAAAATACCCTCTTACAAATTGGCCCATGCTTCATCGGTCCTTTTGAAATTCTGGAACAAATTAATGAGGTTTCCTACAAACTTAGGTTACCGGCCTCACTACGGGACTGAATTCCTTCCATGTCTCCCTGCTGAAGCCCGTCATCCTAAATCATTTTTTCAAGAGGCCTGTCTCTGCTCCCGTGGCGGTCAGTGATTGAGAACATATATGGGGTAAAGGCCATTCTGGCAATGAAGAGAAGTAGAGGGAGAACCATGTTTTTGGTGGATTGGAAGGGGTTTGGCCCAGAGGAAAGATCTTGGGAATCCAGAGAAAACATCAATGCGCCCCGTCTTCTGAAAAATTTTTTGTCCAGGACCAGGCCTGAGGAGAGGTGTTGTAAAGGGGGGGATACTGTTAGTCCAGCGAGCCATACAGGCGCCGCTGCCCCTAATGGCAGGCACAGGCGGCGGGTCCTCTCTTTTCTCTCCTGCCGCCATACTGACTTTGCAGGTAGCTGGTAGTGTAACCCTGCTACCTGAGTTCCATGCTGGAGTTTTCTTCCAGCTGGACACTTGCTCTGGTATTTGTGCTGGCGTGGGTGTGTCTCTCTTCACCTATGAGTCAATTCATACACGCCCTCTAATTCATCAGCCTATGGCTGAATTTCTGCAGGTATTTGAAGGCGTTTCCCACTACAGGAAGATACCTGAGCAATCTCATGGTTTTAGCTAGTCAAACTCTTGGTGCAAGGGTGTTTCTTCTGTTTGCTTTGCTGTGTACTCAATCTTGTTTACTGAATTCTTGGACTTTGCATGATTGCCGTCTGACCCTAACCTAGGATCTTGTTTATAGACTTTGTTTGATTACCGTCTCTCCTGACCCATACCCTCCAAGCCACGCAAGCTTTGGAGTGGCACCTGGCAGCACGTGTGCACACGCTTACACGTTCTGACTGATGGGTCTGCCCCATTCAACTTCTGGGTCTCCAAATTGGCACATGGCCTGAGCTTGCCCTTTATGCCTTGGAGGTGCTGGCCTGCCCTGCAGCCAGTGTATTGTCCGAACGTGTGTTTAGCGCGGCAGGGGGGTAATCACAGACAAGCGCAGCCGCCTAACCAAAGCCAATGTGGACAAGCTCATGTTCCTTAAAATGAATCATCGATGACATCGAACTCACTCCACTTGTCTGTACTTTGTGCTGAATAGACAAGTATACCGGCTGCACCCAGCCATTGTTATACTCCAGAGCACTTTCTCTTTGCATTCTCTTTTCTATTTCCCAATGTTTTAAGGTCTTCCCAAATTAATAAAAAAAAAAATAAAAAAAAGGAAAAAAATAAAAATAAAAAAAAAACAAAAACAGTGTTGATTACCTCCTCCCCCACCTACCTACACCTACCTACCTACCTACCTACCTACACCGCCACATCCACTGCCTCCTCAACCTCCTACTCCACTTTGACCTCCGCCTCTTAGTTCAAGATTATTATTTTTTAATTTTTTTCTATTCTATGTTATTTTATGTCATTTGCCTATCCACATTTGTTTGCAGGGAAATTGTCCTGCTCTTACCCTCATTTTGCTTCCTTTTGCAGCCTCTCGCCCTGGCTATGGCTATTTTACAGGCATTTTAGTGCCCCAAAGTTCGGGTCCCCATAGACTTCAATGGGGTTTGGGTTCGGGGTCAAGTTCAGGTCGCAAACCCGAACACTGAGCAGAAGTTCGGCCGAAACTGAACTTCCAGGTGTTCTTCCATCCCTAATTATCTATGTTACCAATAATGTTGGGGAAACAAAACAACATATAAAGTACAATTATGACCAACCTAAACCTGTTTCAGGGTCATTGGTAAACAAGTGTTTTTATCCTTCGGATGGTGTTTTAGACATTTTTATTACTACGAGTCATGCCTAAACAAAGAATATACACCCACTTACTTATTTGCCCCAAATTAAATTTATCTTGCAATTAAATTGTGGCCTAGCCCAACAAGGTGAATGGTTTGAAAGATCAAGTAAATTATTATAGTAAGCAAATACATTGGTCTTAGGTGTAAAAATGAATGCAAATACCAAAATGTATGAGAACATGCACTCCGCAGGGGAAAGTGTCCATATGTAGTTATGAGAGACACTTGCACCTTTGATATTGAGGGATATTACTTCTTTGGAAATGGCATACTGGTAGGTAAAGCAATCTTTATATTTTCTTGGACCAAATCCAAATGTAATTGTATAGATTTACCCCAAATAAATGAGTGAATGATGGGACGACCAATGAATGAGGATTTGAGAGGTGTGCTTGTGAACACTCATTGCAGGATTGATTTGAACGTAGATTTAAACTTAGATGGGTCTTTTGTATGGCCTTTTTGTGAGAGTACTGATGAACGATGCTGGTCTTTTACACAGTCAATACGTTTGAGTTGGAAAAATGATTACAGAGGTTTAAGTGATCCAGTAATGGATCCAAGACCATGGAGCACATGGAATGGACAGGGTAAGGTGTGTGTTACTGTGGTATCAATACCAAGTAGAGGAAATGTTTTGGAGCCTGCAAAAATGAATCTTGGTAAATGTAGTACACCCATAGTTAGAACTGCAGACTTGGTAGTCCCACAGTTATCCTTACAATTGATTGAATTAACAGAATCTCAGTTTGAATTGTACAATTAGAGGATAACAATGAAAGATTTTGGGGTTGACTATTGAGATTAGAGATGTTCTATATATGTAAAGAATTAGATCTATATGCTCAAGGGATGGCTGTTGTCAGGGTATACTCACAAAATGGTAACAAGAGATATCTTTGATACAGCATTGGGGACAGGTGGAAATGCAATGGGAACAATAAATACTATGGCCCTGATTTATTAAAGCTCTCCAAGGCTGGGGAAGATACACTTTTATCAGTGAAGTTGGGTGAACCAGCAAACCTGGGATGGATCTGGTCCAGCATTCAAAGCATTTGCTAACAAGTAGCAAATGGCATTGAAGAAATCAATTCCATGTTTGCTGGATCACCCAGTATTATTGCTGAAAGTGTATTCTCTCCAACAATAAATCAGGCTGTATGGATTTGGAAGTGTTAAGAAACAAATTACAGAGCCTGGCTCAACATATAGGTAATATAGTGAAGACACAATTAGACATAAATCATAAACTGGATAATCTACTACCTGTTCATATTGATGCTACTGTTTCTTTTGTCTGATACCATGAAAGTTAAAAGTAAAGGGTTATTTGCTGGGCTGGTAAAACAGCAGAAAGAAATGCAACTTGCTCTGTCATGCACACAAATACATTCTGAGTTTTCACAAGATCTCAGAATAATAATCTCATCCCTTTATAAGGGACAAACTCCACTAAATCTAAAGAAACAAGCTAGGAAGGTGGTATCTAGGATTGTTATGAGTAACATGAGTTGTTGGTTAAAACAATTTCATGGCTGTTCTAATTTAATTTGCGTGCTTTGTTCTTTAGTACTCATCTCAGGGACTGAACACCATGCTTCTAATGCTAATTTTCCCCTCTTCTACCTAAAGTATATGGGGCAAGGTTATTGGTGCTGGTATCCAAAGAGTAATTGTCACGGTAGCTGGAAGGCAGGATGGTGGACCGTCCGTGTCACCAGCTCAGTTGGTAGGGACATGCCCAGGGCGCGGAGTCTAAGCAGCTGCCCGGTCTAGCCTCTAGAGGTGGGGGTGTTGCGCTGCAGGCAACTGCCAGGTTGTGGCCCCATGCACGCAAAGGCAGATGACTGCTGACATCAGAAACAAGACGTAGTACCAGAACGAGGAACAGAGAATAGTTAGAGAAGCCAGAGGTCAGGGCAGGCAGCGATCAGCAGAAGTCAAAGTCAAGCTGAGGTGGATACACAAGGAATCAGGAACAAGAGAAACAAACAACAGGAACCTGGAAGCAGAGCCAAAAAACTCCTTATTTAGGCAACTTTCTGTTGCCATTCACTTCCTTTTAAGGGCAGGTCATGTGACGATTGGAGCCATGTGACCTGCTGCATCCTATCCTACCTCCAGAGGGGGTCCTAGAGATTAGAGATTGGTGGAGTTCATATGTCCACCAGCAGACCTAGACTGGGAAGTGAGATGTGGAGGTGATGCCTTAGCAGAGCTGGTGCTGGCAGCAGGGGAGTGAAAGGTGAGTGGCACTGAGACGGCCAGAACCCCTGGTCCTGCAGGGATCTGTGACAGTACCCCCCCTCTTAGGGCCCCCGCCATTCCAGCCCCCCCTGGAATTGTGTGAAAACCCAGGAACACTCCTCAGGCCAGTAGCCTTTCCAATGCACTAAATGTTGCAACGATCCCCAGACGAATTCGATTTCAAGATCTCTTTAACTTCATATTCTTTTTCTGAAGCAGCAGGGACAAGACCAGGAGGTATAGTCTACTTAGAGAATCTATTGAAAATACCTGGTTTAGAAGTGAAACATGGAAGAAATTATGGATTTTTAGTGAAGGAGGCAGGACCAATGAAACGTGGTGCCAACTTGGAAGAAGGTATCCGTAATTGAATATTTTTTGTGGAAAGCCGGAGCTTCTCGCCAGGGGAAAACTTTGGTGCAGGGGATCTTTTCTTGTCAGCCCATTTCTTATAGCGTAGGGAGGAGCTCTTTAAAGTCTCTTAAACCTCTCTCCAAATCTGCCAAAAGTGGTCAACGGTAGAGGCTGCAGCAGGAGCATCCGAGTGGTTCTTGTGAGCCAGCTCAGGCCAAGGCAATAGGTCAGACCAACTGATTTGCTGGAAGTTGACATACAAGCGAAGATACTGTTCCAGGGATTGGTTCGGCCGCTCCATTAGACTGGGGGTGGTAGGCAGAGGAGAAGCCAAGCCTGATGTCCCACAGGCTACAGAGGGCTCGCCAGAAGCAAGAAGTAAACTGCACTCCACAGTCAGACACTTTGCGTCATGGTAATCCATGCAGGCGGACAACTTCCTTAAAGATTTTAGCCAAAGTTTAAGCAGCTGGAAGACCAGGAAGGGGAATAAAATGGGCCATTTTAGAAAATCTATCTACCACAACCCATTTTGTGGTGAAGCCATTGGAGAACAGAGGATCAGTTTTAAAATCCATGGAGATGTGTGGCTGCAAAGAACCGGACCGGACATCCTGCTTTAAATTTGGCTGCCAGTATTTACCATTGATTAAGTCAAAGGTTTAGTGTGCAGATGGTGATCAGCAACCTTAGAAGCATGACCCCACTAAAGGACCAAAGAGCGCTGGCTCTTTTTAACAAAAGATTTCCCCGGGGGATCTGGTCCAGCCGGACTGGGGCCATGGGCATGATTCGAGTAGGGTCGATAACAAAAGTGGGTTCTGTTTCTGGGTCCTTTTTTTTTTTTCAAAGGAGTGAGAAAGGGGATTAGCCTTAATACTTTTGGAACCTGGACGATACGTGAGTATGAAGTCAAACCTGGAGAAGAAGAGTGCCCACTGGGCTTGACACGGATTCAAAGGTTGTGCTGATTGTAAGTACTGCAGGTTCTTGTGGTCAGTGTATATGGTTACAGGATGTCGAGCTCCCTCTAGTAGGTGGCGCCATTCCTCTAAGGCGAGTTTGACCTCAAGAAGCTCGCTTTCTCTAACGGAGTAGATCTTCTCAGCAGGAGAGAACTTCTACAGGACCTCAGCTTGCCTGCCGCATTCTACTGGGAAACAAATGCACCCTTTACAACAGAGTAAGCATCCACCTTTAAAAAGAAGGGCTGAGAGGTGTCAGGGTGAACCGAGGCAGGAGGAATGCAGCTGCGATATTCTTGCCCTCATTCTGACCTGTAGTACCCAGGGATTGCTAACTGACAGGAGGATTCCCAGGGGGTGAATTTATGAATATTTATGAATGCAGCCGTGATAATTCTCCTATAGTGATTTCCGATGGTTTCCGAACCCATCAGAACTTCGGGGAAACTTTGAGGAATTTGTCTGGTGTTCTCGCTCATCCCTACCGGCGAGCCCCTGCCAGACAACTGTCACCAAGGGCGTCATCGTTCCAAATAAATTCAGATGCCAAGGTTCGGAATTTCACTGCATATTGGCCTATCGAGAGGGAGGCTTGACATAGGCCCAAGATTTCTGAGGCCACATAGGAGGCCCAGCCAGGTTCATCAAAGACCTTGAGGAAGGTCTGTAGGAAAGCATCTACCGTATTTTTCGCCGTATAAGGCGCTCCAGAATATAAGACGCCCCCAATTTTAAAGGAGGAAAATCTAGAAAAAAAGATTCTGAAAGATTATTTCCCTTCTGATCACTCATGTGCCATTCATACCGTATTCCCCTTCTAATCACTCATGTGCCATTCAAATACCCCTTCTGATCACTCATGTGCCATTCAAATTCCCCTTCTGATCACTCATGTGCCATTCAAATTCCCCTTCTGATCACTCTGTGATATTCAAATTCCCCTTCTGATCACTCTGTGCCATTCAAATTCCCCTTCTGATCACTCTGTGCCGTTCAAATTCCCCTTCTGATTACTCTGTGCCGTTCATATTCCCCTTCTGTTCACTTCCTGGTTCAAAATGGCGGGGGGAGGGCGTGTCGGCGTCATAGTTTAAGTTTGGCTCTGCACTGAAGCCAGGAGGAGACACACACTGCAGCCAACATCGAGGAGACACCAAGACATCTTGCTGGGAAAGTTTATTTGGATACAGTCCTAAAGCAACTGCCTTTTTAAATCATATGCTTCATCCTATAATTATATTACTTTTCTTCACTGAATTGATTTACTTGATTATGATAATTATGCATTTTAAACTTAAGAAATTAAGCGTACAAACTAAAAAATCATGTACCTCTACTAGATACCTCTTCTAGAACAGTAAAAGAGATCAATAACTTAGGGCGACCCTTTGATGGGACTCCCCAACTCTTGATGCCTAAGGTGGCATCTCCTTTGGTTTGGGTATTAGGGGAAGAGATAACCTCTGAAAATGGTGTAGTGAATGCCCGAACAATTAAAACAGGTATAGTAGATGTGGGCAGTCAACCCCTTTGGGATGGACAAGGTGCCAATTAGGGTCCGAGTCCCACTATATCAGAAGGATTAGCCTTTGGATGAAGTGTATGTTCAGGGAGTGGTCTGACTGCCCAGATTACATAGAAGGTTTGCTGTGCGTAAAATATTGACTTTTGATATGTTACCACTGAATTTCTGATGAATTCACATGTGTTAACTTTTGTTAAGTTTTTTATGTGTATAATTACTTTTAGGACTTTGTTTCAAGAAAAGGTATATCTCAACTCATGCTAAATAACCATTGTAGAATGGAAGAATTCAATGTTGTCCTGATGTATCTTGGAAAAAGTCAATTGGTATTTTGTATTCATCTAAGATGGCAAGGAACACCTGACCCTGTTATACCCACACCTGAAGATTGTTTGTTCCTCAAATAAAGTCTGGATAAAAAGTTACTATAAGGAACCCATTAGTATTTTAAAGTTTCCGGAAGACAAGCCCGGTCGAGCCATAGACCAACATCTCACCCATAAGGACCCTACTCCACTCTTCTAATGCAGAAGGATGAAAGAGTTCACCTGTGGGGGTTTCCTGTGAATACTAAGAGAGTCGTGATGGACAATGCAAGCTTCAGGCCTACTGTCTTCACTGACACATAAGACCTACAGCAAAGTTCGGAGAGTCACCTTTGTTACCAGTGCTGGATAGCCTTTGTATTTTCTTTGCTTATGCAATACCAATTTGAATCCAAGCCGGTGTTGCCAACAAGTAAGTGATGTGGGTGGCAGGCTCCCCATGTCTCTTGTATGAGTACAAAATCCTTGAAGGTATTATAAGTTCAGGGAATAAACTTGGGGGGGGGGAATGATGTGGACTTTATGATTTTCTATAAGAAGGAATCATAAAATATACTATATACAAGGTTTTATCACCTACATCTCATGATTCTCCACATTGGCTCAAAGTATGAGACTTCTGGACTCCGGATCTTTATGACCTCAAAATACATCAAGTTTGGGACCAGAAGACCTTTATTCTATCAGACTTACAAACATTGCAAATCTTTTATAGTTAGGAACTCATAATAATGACAATTGTTTATTGACAATAGACAAAATCCAATCTCTAAGTAGGCATTATTCATGGAAATAAGTTCCTAAAACAATGTTACCTGTGTTTACACTGTGCTAAATGTATTTATTTTATTGGTGGGTTTGAAAGGTAGAAACTCCCATCCTGGGTTGTTTCTTTTTAATTATCCTAATCGTTTTGCCGTTATAAACTCATTCACAAGATAAAAACTTTAGAACAATAGCCACATTGATTGTACTCACACATCTGTCAATGAAAGCTCCATCTATCGTAAGAAGTCTCTGTTCATTTGAGAAAAGGAAAATGCTCAACTTTATCACAATGCAAATATAGTGTAATACACCAATTCCCTCCACCACTACGGTATATACTGTGCTGCATACCCTGATAAGTATATGGTAAATGAAGAAACGAGAAAATACAGGGTATTTAAGGTGCAGCAATATATTAAAAAACAATGGTGCATCAAACACATACAATGTTCTAATTTATAATTGTATACATGTACAGCGCTGCGTAATATGTTGGCGCTATATAAATCCTGTTTAATAATAATAATAATAATAATATACATGTGTGAATTATTCCTAAATGTCCTTCCCCACTGGACAAAATGCAGTGGGGGTGCGAAAACTGGACAATGATTACTTAGCGAGGAGAAATAAGGTATAAGAAGAGGTAAATCTCATGACCCCACAATGCACACAGATTACAGCAACCTTTCATTTTACCAGGCCCATCATATCTGTCTAAACCAGAGAATCTCAGGCAATGCAATGCATGATGTGCTGGCAAACACCTGGCACCTCGCCATAGAAAATAAATCACACTGCATGGTTCTCCAGTTATTGGACAGTTTGCTACCACATGTCCAAATTCACAGCAACAGAAACATTCAACATTTTCCACGTTTGACTTGTTGAGATGCACTGCATTATACCCCTGACTCTTCCCCATGCCTACTACCCACTTACCCTGGAACACTCTAACCCGGTGCCGAGTAAAACAATGGTTTTTGGTGGGAGGTCTTTGGGTTTCAAGGCAGGGAACCTCTCCATTAGCTCCCCCTATTCTACTGTAGTACTACATAGTATAGATGATCACTCAAAATTTCCAGTTTCTAGACCTAAACCACACAAAATCGGAAATTACGGAATTCTGAGTTGTCATTTGTTTTCATCTTGTACATTGTATATTGTACAGCACCAATTCCTTGGCAGATCTTCCTTGTGTACCTTACTGCACTCTGCAAAAGTAAATTTTACATAATAAAAAAAACTTTGCAGCTGCTGGAGTAGGAAGATTGTTATTATTTTGGCTGTTATTGCCCTTTCTGGGAACTCATTACACAGGGTGAGGGTACAAATATGTGGGAGTCCTTTTAATAAAGGGGGCTTCAAGATTCCAATAAGCTGCAAACCCCCACAGGCAGGCGGGGGACCGGTTTTGTTAAAAGAAACAGGCACAACATATTGTATAGTTTATTATTATATTATGTTATATATTTGTTTATATATCAGGATTTGTCAGCAATGGATTGTTTCAAAAACATTTCTTTATAATTGAAATATATTTACATATTTATAGAAATTGTTCAATCCAAATACATATGGATATGGTTTTTGGGCATTTTTATGCTTTTGAGCATTTTCCGATAGCGTGGCTATTTTTCTTTGTAAGGGGTCTTGGTTGTAATATGTTCAGTAAAAACCTAATACAAGAAATACATATACATGTCATTTTATTAGATATTTATATATTTCATTCCCGAGATCCCACCCTTGTTCCCTCATTTCATGTTTCTCTCCCCTTCTCCCAATTGTGCTCCTGTATTGTCACAAAAAAGAATCTCATTCTGGGAAATGTCACAGCTATTACTGGAGGACTACAAAGAGGTCAAAACTCTGATTATGTACAGTGCTCATAACAAACAGAACTTCATTAAGGTTGAGTTTACATTTCCTTTTTTTATGTTTCTTTTTATTTGTTTCGCTAAAACTTGTACATTGACTTGTAACACCGAATACAGATACTTTCCCCGCCTCCTAGATTGTAAGCTCTTCGGGGCAGGGTCCTCTCCTCCTCCTGTGTCACTGTCTCTATCTGCCTGTCATTTGCAACCCCTATTTACTGTACAGCGCTGCATAATATGCTGGCGCTATATAAATACTGTTTAATTATAATAATAGTAATAATAATATTGATAATAAATAAAGCATGTAATGTTACATTATTCAAAAAAAATGTATAATAATAAAATCCCGAAAGGATGTAAATTTGGCAAATCAGATTCTAAACTGCGATATTTTATCTACATGTGTGTGTTACATGTCAGTGTGTCCCTATGTGTGTGTAACATGTGTGTGTTTAATGTCAGCGTGTCCCTACATGTGTGTAACATTGTGTGTTACATGTCAGTGTGTCCCTACATGTGTGTAACATGTGTGTGTTACATGTCAGTGTGTCCCTACATGTGTGTAACGTGTATGTGTTACATGTCAGTGTGTCCCTACATGT
>NC_092864.1:2494520-2504442 GCF_032062135.1 Pyxicephalus adspersus | reverse complement strand
GTGTGTCCCTACATGTTTGTAACATGTGTGTGTTACATGTCAGTGTGTCCCTACATGTTTGTAACATGTGTGTGTTACATGTCAGTGTGTCCCTATATATATGTTACATGTGTGTGTTACATGTCAGTGTGTCCCTATTTCTTTGTGGACATGTAACGTGTCCGTGTACAGCCTCAGAACATTCTGGTCTTTCAGAGCTTGCACTAAATTTGTACTTTGGATGGGTGAGGGCTCTGTGTACAGAAAATATTCTTATAACTTACAGATAAAATGTTTTTTTTAATTATAACCTTTTAGGCATTAAAGATAATGGTTTGCATAACATTTTTATGTAAGAGAAATCTTACTTTGTACACTTAACCCTTGCTGTATGAAATTGTTTATTGCCTCGTCAAGCCTTGTATTACCATTTCCTGCCATCAGCCTTTATTGTTAATAGAAACTGAAAGCTTTTGAATTCGTTGTTACACCAGCAAGCAGAAATCAGAAAAAGACAAGAAGCAAGAGAAACACAAGAAAGGCAAACAATGGACATCAAGCAGCTACAAGACAGAATTAGGAATTTCCGTCTGGAGGACGGAGATCTGGGCAGTCAGGGCTATAATCGAGTACTCCTGCAACTGTTTGGTTACTTGGGTCATGGCAAATCTTCCTTCATCAACTCCTGTAAATACGTCCTGCAAGATGGAGAGAACTTCCAGGAATACGCTGAGGCCAGAGAAACAGACGAGGGACTGACCATGGTAAGAAATGCCTATCCACTTACAGATGTGATCACCATGGTGGACAACAGGGGCTGCAGCAAAATGGACGGTTTTGAAAAAGCCGAAGTCTATGCCCAGCTTGGTAAGTTAAATTCAAAAACAATTGTCCACCCCAGGGCATTAAGCTTCATACACACAATCAAGATGCTCAAGTATGTCACTCATCATGATCTTGTGATCATTTTGAGTAAAATTGGAACAAATAAATCATTGGATAGAATGTTGAGTGCCCTGTTCTGTTCTATGGAGGGGGAGAGGACGGAGGCGCCTTGCTGCTTTTTTTCACCATTAGTAAACACATCATTAGCAGCATTGGGGTTTGGTTGTTTTATGATCTGGTATCACGGAATTATACTGCGGGACTGCTTTACATAAATTCCCATCTCCATAAATAAAGATTGAAAATCGAGTGTCTATATGGAGCATTAAGGCTGTCATGTATTCCTGATCAATATTAATTTGTTAGATCCCTCAAACATTAATCTAGAATGTTATTTTTGCCCAATTAAATGCCCTCTTGCACCACCAGGCTAATGTAAATCAACTATCACCCTAGAACCATTGGGAGACCTCCCTGCTGTGTGTAATAACTCAGAATAGTCAGCAGAGCTTTGTTATTGTTGTAAACTCTGGAGCTTGGAGGTGACGGGTCATCACCATGAGCTAATCTCCCATTGGGAAGATTGTTACCCCTTGTCTTGTCTTGTGAACACAACAAGGAGACAGCAGAAATCTGTCTATAGAACTTTGTCTCCCATATTCACCTTTTGGTTACTCCAAGCCCAATAAACGGGGGACTTCTGAGCTGCCGGTACATAAAGACGGTAAATGCTTCATTTGTCCATTTCAATACTTTTAGAATCCATATTTCTTGTGTGACTCATTGTCCGTATCTTCTAACTTCCAGGAAACTTCATCCCCATTGGACAGAAAGTTGACTGGAAAAGCAATTTCAAAACGATGATGGAAGAATTAGAAGATTCAGAATTAGAACCAAATTACACAGACTTCATTGTCCCTATCTTTGTGTACAGGTGAGTAGTTTGTGGTCTGGGTGGGGCAGCTTTAGGTGCCAGGAGTTATTGTAGGGGCTGATTTGGTGATTTGGTCAGAGATGATTCTGACTTGGATAGGAGCTAATCTGATATTAAATCTGATTTAAACTTGAAATTTAAGTTGATATTTTACACACCTTACATTTGTAACCATTCAGTTGGATGCTTCCACCTAAACACCTCTAACACAATGAGAACAACTCTGGGATCCATGAATTTGTCCCTAGAGCTCAACCTGTTTGCAACAAATATTCTCCAATCTAAAGTTCTGGTTGCTGCTTTCTCCTTGAAATAGCAAACCCGCCATTAACAAGTAATAATAAACTTGCACAATATATTTTTATCTGCAGCATATGGGCACAACATGCTCAAGGGTGCTACACGCATATAGGTACAACTTATACATGGACAGAGGCTTTAATGTGGGTATTATGGATGTTACATTGATATATGATGTTCCTCTACTCTTATCCAGTGCCAGATGTCAGATACAACATGAAACAAAGAAGGAAATGAAATTATTTATGGAGAACTGCATCAAAATGACAGGTAACCTTTTCCTCTATAGTTCCTCTGGGGTTGCTGGGGGTTCCATAAGCAATGAGCAGTTTGTCACTTTCAGGTCAGTTTAGGTGACACCAAAGATTATTTTGGTTATCTGTAACGGTGACATTCTTCCCACTGGCCATCAATGTAAGAGGAATTCTTCTCACTGACCATCACACCAATAAACAATGATCTGTGGATATAATAATTATAGCCAGGGTTTTCTGAAGACTTGAAAGTGTTTTTGTTACAGCTACACCCCCTGGAACATGACGGGGAATTACCTGGGGTGCAGAGTCTAAATGAGCACCCCACAAGGGATGATGGGCCGGTGACTGTAGAGGCCACCAGGCTACTTTGTTGCAGAGAGAACAGCATGTCACGGCCCTCATGCTCTCCCCATCAGGGGCCCGTGGAACAGAAGGCTTCAGTGTAGGGATAGCCAAGATCAGGTACTGATTAGGATGACAATAAGAGACAAGGTCCAAGCAGACTGAGGTCAGGGTAGGCAGCTGACAAACATAGTCAAAGTCCAGGCACAGGTCTGGATAGGCTGAAGGCAAGCATAGTCAAGATTCAAGGCACAGGTTAGGAGTCAATTGTTAAATGAAAATTATATTTCTAGCATCTGATTGGTCACTATCTGTCAGTCAGGCACCGGGGTTGGGTATTCTGCAGACAGCCGTAATAAGGAAGAACATGTACGTGATTCTAGAAGAAGACAGGTAGGCAAGTTTAAATATGGGTTTTGAGCGCTCTTTTAAATGAGCAGAAAGTAGAAGCAAGGGAAAAGTTGCCTTGAGACTTAGCTCTGATGAGGACATTGGACACTTTAGTAAGGGATGTTTCAGTGGAGTGGGCGGCTCACCAGACTGGAGGGGGTCAAGGAGAGAGTTGGTGATCAGGTAATGGGGGAGTCTTTTGTAGACAAGGCGTTCTAGAAGTTTGGAGACATATGAGGGAAGGGAGATAGGACGGTAGTTGGAGGGTAGGGAGGGGTCCAGTGAGGGTTTCTTTAGGATAGGGAGAATTATGGCATGTATGAAAGCTGAGGGGGATTTACCAGTAGAAAGGGAGAGGTTAAATAGTTCAGTTAGGGCAGGGGCCAGGGTGGAGGAATGGGCATGGAGTAGATCAGAGGGAATTGGGTTAAGTGGACATGTAGTGGACAGAGATGATGAGAAGAGAAGAAACTTCATCCACAGTAACAGGGCTAAGGGAAGCCAGTGATGATTTACAGGTGGAAGGGTTGGGTATGGTTGGAGTGGCTCGGTGAGCAGAGACATCATGTCTGATTTTGTCTATTTTATCTCTTCTTCAGGTGTAGTTCCCATCATTGTCCTCACCTTTAAAACCAGAGGAGATTACATGGAAATCGAGAAAGAGTTTAGACGCATTGGGGCGGAGCAGGTGATTGCCATCGAGAATTACACAAATACAAACCACATCAAAACATTGGGAAGGACCACCGATATCCTGATGGTGATATACAGCACCCTAAAAACCGCGACCTTCCGTCTGGAACAGCCAAGAAACCCAAGAAGAGAGAAGATAGAGAGGAAGAAATTTCTGCTCAACTACATCCATCAGATTAATCTTCATAAAGTAATAGAAAAAGAGAAAGAAAAAGAGAAAGGAAGTGATGGGAACAATTGGTGTGTATTATTGTGACATTCCAGTTTTTACCATTATGAGCTGAAGGAATGTTTAAAAATGATTCAAACTTTACAACCTAACATACTTCTGCATTTATAAAGTGTATGCTGTATGTGCATCAGTTTTGAACAGAACCCCATTATGGCTGAACGCAATTCTTACTGATTTAATAAAATTACTAAATTGTCATTATGGGGTGCTGAATGTAGATTAATGGGAAACACAATACATGATTGTAGCTGCAACGTGCAATGTAATAAATTGCGGAAAAAGTGAAACCGCTGTATATTCTCAATCAACACATAACACGTATACTAAGCTAACCTTGGCTGCTTAGCTCAGAAAGTAAACCCTGTTGCTTGCAGAGCTCACATTCACACATTTCAATCTTATGATTCACAGTAATACACATTAGGACAGCCTTATCCTCATAGTCACAGCTTACTGCCTATTTCCATAAGTTTGTATTGAGCTCGAATTGTTATTAGAATGTGATAAACCTCATTAAACATACATTACTGTTCTATTATTTCATGAGCCCATGTTGATTGGAATGTTATATAGAGATCAGTCCTTTTATATGAACAGCAAGGGTCTCCTAACATAGACACTAAAAAAATGTTTAGGGGCAACATGAAGAGTTACCCTTATCGGCACTGATATCAAAAGTAAAAGAGCAAAAACTCATAACTCCTAATTGTCCTGTTTTAGCAGGCACGATATAACATATGTACAATGAGCACAATGCATAAGTAATTGGTTCACTTCTTCAATCTACTTTTGTATAGGAGCCCATAATAGATGATCCATTCATCCATCCATCCATCTACCCAACCACCCACCCATTCATCCATCCTTCTATTCATTCATCCTTCTATTCATCCATCCACACAACACACAATCCTTTTATGGGAATGGGTATGGGGTAATATGTACCCCTGCACTCAAACCCTGGGGTGGTCCGACAGATATTTGGAGGGCCCCCTTATTAACAGGAGCTTCCAGATTTCAAATAAGCTCCCCACCAACAGACCCCCACAACACCAGACAATATTGTGTGAAATAGGCCCCTCTAAAAAGATAATATTGTGAGCCAAGTTGCAGGAAAAGAATTACATAATACAAATACATATACATTATATATAATAAATAATAACAATATTCCAAAGAGGGCCAATGTACAATTGTTACCCTCCTTTGGCCAGCTCCAGTAAGTGTCCTCTCCATGGGTCACAACTCTTCTCTCTGACTGGGCCTCCTCCATGCTCTTCCTGCACCTCTTTTATAGGAACTTCTAGATCCTCTGAGTTGTGTACTAGTGACATAAATGGTGCAACTCCTTCTGATGAAACTTTTTCACACATATTGTACTTACTTGTGAAAGAGGAATAGACTGCAGAGATGGAGACATTATCCTGCCCCTGTACAAAGCATTGGTCACACCACATCTGGAATATAGAAGTTTAAGCTCCAGATAAGGAAGGGATTCTTCTCTGTAAGGTCTGTGAAAATGTGGAATTGGCTCCCTTATTGACCCCTGATCCCTGAAATATTAGTGTATGTTACACATGTGTCTTTCCTCAGCATCGGAAAATTCTGTTTTTTCAGGGGTTACACAGAATCTGTGTATTGGATGGGGAAAAGTTCGAATGACTTTGTTTTCAAATGCCCTATTTAGGACTTCCATTGGAATGGTGGCACATTACATTTTTGCAGTGGATCCAAGAGGTTGACCACCCAATAATGATCTCTTATCACACGTATGTAAGGGTCATTATACAGGCTCTGCAGCAGGAAGGACCCCCAAAACCACAAATTGCTTACTTCTAAGGATTCATAGTCCCCAGTGTTAGGAAGCACAATACTGAATAAAGGTAGTGGACAAAGTGTACTGGTGGTAATAAAGGCAAAAAATTCTCCGCTCCCTCCTGTTGGTGTGCATACCACTGTGTCATGTACGCTACCATAGGACGTGTAATGGTATATACCCTGAGGGCGGGGGGGGTTCTTATCCTCACCTGACTACCTGATCAAAAGTCAACATTTTGGTTACCTTCTTAAAGGAATACCTAACGGTGAAAGCCCCCATGATAAGCAGCTAGTTGTAGCTTATCTTATTCTCATCCCATAGTCTCCTGTACATAGGTACACATTTTACACATGCAGCCTCTCCAGAATCCAGAATATGAAAGTTGGAATTCAAGCCTGTATTGGTGTTGCATATCAATCTGTTGGCATTCTTATCCCAATCTAGCCATGACCAGGAGGTGAAAGTGTCCCCAGATCCTCCTGACCTAGTGAGCATTTCCTAAAATCATCACATCTGTCTCAACCAGAGTAACCCAAGCAATGCAGTGCATGATGTGCTGGCAAACACCTGACGTGTCTCTGAGAAATCACAATGCATAGGTTCTCCAGTTAATGGACAGTTTGCCGCCACATGTCCAAGTTTATGATCGAAACATTCAACAATTCCCAAACTTGACTTGTTACGCGGCACTCCCTTATACCCCGGACAGCTTTCCTATGCTTACTACCCTAGAACACTCTTACCAGGTGCCAAGTGAAATAATGATTTTTGGTAAAAGGTCTTTGGGTTTCAAGACAGGACAATCAGGCCACCAAATCAGGTGTTGTACCTCTCCATTAGCTCCCCCCGTATTACTGTAGTACCATATGGTATAGATGATCACCCCAAAATTCCATTTTCTAGACTAAAACTAACAAAATCGTAAATGGCAGAATTTTTAGTTGTGATTTCTCTCTGTCTTTACATTGTATATTGAACAGGTCATTGGTACAGTTTTAGGCACTTGTATGGGTTTCAGCTTTTTCAGCAGTCTGACTATTTCTATAGGGAAAGGGTATTGGGTGTATTATGTTCACAATCATTAAAACATAATACAATCCCCGGAGATCCCACCATGGAGGTCCCTGTTCACTCATTTCATGTTTCTGTACCCTAATACCAATTGTGTTCCTGCATTGTTACCAAGAAGAATCTCATCCTGGGAAATGCCACAGCAAAAATGTAAAAATTCAGATAAAAAAAAACAAAAATGGCAAACTGAATGTCATTAAATTTGGGTTTATTTTTTCTATTTTTTTACATTTCTCTTTGTTAAATTTGTTACAACTAGTACATTGATATGTAACACCAAATACAGATACTCCCCACCTCTTAGATTGTAAGCTCTTCGGGGCAGGGCCCACTTCTCTCCTGTCTGTGTCTGTCTGTTATTTGCAACCCCTATTTAATGTACAGCGCTGCGTAATATGTTGGTGCTATACAAGTAGTGTTTAATAATAATAGTAATAATAATATTGATAATAAATAGGCTTGTAATGTTACATTATTCAAAAAAAATGTATAATAATAAAATCCTGAAAGGGTGTA
The DNA here is from genome assembly GCF_032062135.1 of Pyxicephalus adspersus. NCBI lineage: Eukaryota > Metazoa > Chordata > Amphibia > Anura > Pyxicephalidae > Pyxicephalus > Pyxicephalus adspersus. The sequence goes on along the minus strand of NC_092864.1, from coordinate 2,497,024 downwards.
AATTTGGCAAATCAGATTGTGTTTTAAACTGCGATATTTTATCTACATGTCTGTGTTACATGTCAGTGTGTCCCTACATGTGTGTAACATGTCTGTGTTACATGTCAGTGTGTCCCTACTTGTGTGTAACATGTGTGTGTTACATGTCACTGTGTCCCTATGTGTGTGTAACATGTGTGTGTTACATGTGTGTGTGTTACATGCCAGTGTGTCCCTACCTGTGTGTTTCAAAATGTGGTAAAGAGAAGAAAAAAGACAGGGTATTATGATATTTTTAAAAACTGTACTTGCTGTAATTTTTGGAAATCGAATTGTGTTCTAAGCAGCGATAATTTAACTACATGTGTGTTTTACGTGTCAGTGTATGTTACATGTGTCAGTGTGTCCCTATGTGTGTGGACATGTAACGTGTTTTTGCGCAGCCTCAGAACATTCTGGTCTCTCAGGGGTTACATTGAATTTGTACTTTGGATGGGGGAGGGCTCTATGTACAGGAAATGTTTCTATAAATTATAGATAAAACACATATAAATTACAACCTTATACACATTAAAGAAATGTAAGTTTGTACAAAAACAATATTAAACATATGATACTTTGTATATATAAACCTTTCTTTTTATAAGTGTTTGTTGCCTTTTAAAACATCGTCCTCGTCCTGCTACCTCCCTTGTTATTGTTGTATTGGTGACAGAAACTGAAAGCACTGAAACCTTATGCTACGACAACAGTTTTGCAAGAATAAACTTGAAAAACAAAGATAAGGAGGAAGAAAAAACAAGACAAAAAATGGACATCAAGCAGCTAAGGGACTACATTAAGAAGTTTAGTCTGGAGGACGGAGATCTGGGCAGTCAGGGCTATAATCGAGTACTCGTGCAACTGTTTGGTTACTTGGGTCATGGCAAATCTTCCTTCATCAACTCCTGTAAATACGTCCTGCAAGATGGAGAGAACTTCCAGGAACATGCAGAGGCCAGAGAAACTGACCATGGACTGACCATGATAAGAAATGCCTATCCCCTTACCGACGTGATCACCATCGTAGACAACAGGGGCTGCAGCACAATGAACGATTTTGAAAGAGCCGAAGTCTATGCCCAGCTTGGTAAGACACATTTAAAGAGCTTCAGGACCGAAAAAAACCTGAAAAATTAATGTGCGGGGGAATAATGAAATATTTCCACTCCATGGCATTAAAATGATCTTTTGTAGGACTTATGGTGTTTCAGGCGTTGTAGGCAGAGCTAAGTTTTGGCTCTGAAAACGTTTGGGAGCCATGGGTCATCACCATGAGGTTATCCTAAGTTGGGGAGTTTGTCTCTAATTTTTCTGTGACTCTCTAAAGTGAGGGAATTCTCCTCTAAAGCCCGGTACAGACGTCAGAGGATACATGGGGATTTCCAATGACCGATAAATGAAGGAGCATTGGACACCCAATGTCCATTCTGTTGAATAGAAAGGTGAGGGGGGAGGATGAGTGATCAACACCCTACTCTGTGCTCCTCTCCATAGACTGGCCTTCCCGAATGGTCAAGACGAGAATGACCATTCATCTCGGGTGAACATTATATTTTTCCAATAGTCAAAAAACATATCTGACCCCCACTCCATGGCTGGAACCACCAGCTGCCGATAAGTTTACCTACAAATAATCTACACACCTTTAGATTCCTCATTACTTATTAATCCTCCATTTGGTTATTCTAAACTCTGTTGAAGGGGTTGCTTTTGAGGTGCTGATACTTTTGGAGGTCATTATTTTCGAGGGACTCTTTTCTCCGTATCCTTTCAATTCCAGGAAACTTCATCCCACCTGGACAGAAAGTGAATTGGAAATACAATTTCAGAACTATGATGGATGAATTAGAAATGTCCGAACTGGAACCGAATTTCACAGACTTCATTGTCCCCATCTTTGTGTACAGGTAAGTGGTTTGTGTATTGGGTGGAGGCATCCTTGAAGCATCTTTTGTTATCAGGAGGTATTGTTGAGGCTGATTTAGTGATTATTGGCAGTTGAATATTTTTGATCAGAATTGATTATAAATTGGATCAGAGCTAATTCTCCCTCCCTCTTTTGCAAGAAATCCTATGATATCTTTCTGTCCTCTCTGTCTGTGCAGGCTGTTATCAGTTTTGAAAAGTCCATAATAATAGGAGAAGGCATGTTCCATTCAAGTCCTATCTTGTTTCTGTTGTCTTAAAACTTTCTGCTGCCATATCCACTTCAGCATCCAACCCACGCAACCTCTTTACAAAAATTACCTCCCTCCTATACCCCTCACCTGCTCCCCCCGCAACAACCTTCACTGCCCAAGACATTGCCACCTACTAAAGATTAAATCATTAAAATCAGACATGATGTCTCTGCTAATCCTGCTCCTCCAACCATACGTACCCCTTCCACCTGTAAATGGTCTCCCTCAGCCCTGTTACCGTGGACAAAGTCTCCTCTCTTCTCTCATCATCTCTATCTACTACATGTCCACTTGTCCCAATTC
>NC_092864.1:2474217-2493428 GCF_032062135.1 Pyxicephalus adspersus | reverse complement strand
ATCTATTATGAATGCTGCAGCCAGACTTATCCATCCTTCCAACCCACCTACCTAGTCCATACACAGCCTTCTCATCTACTTACCTACCCACCAACCTACCTGATACACAACCTGCCCACCACTCTTCTTCTGCTGCCTCTCTTTGTAGTTCTCTTTGTTGGATTCCATTTCACATTGGAATCAAATTCAAGCTCCAATGACCTACCAATGACTTCCTCATCACACGCATGGCCACAAGACTTCTCTAGAGCGGCCCCAACTCTCTGGAATGGTCTTCCTCATCCTATTCAGCTTGCTCCTACTTTCTGCACATTTAAACTTCCCTACCCATCTCCTTCTCCCTTTTAAACCATCACTTCCTACCCACTAATCCATATCCCCCTCTTATTGTGTGATACTTCTTATAAGTTATTTTGGAGTCCCCTTCTCCTCCTCTTGTACCATTGTAATATCTGCCCATCCATTGCATCCCCTATTTAATGTACAGCACTGCTAAAAATAAAACAAGCCAAAATGTACACTTTTCTCCCAAATAAATGAATTAAGAAGAATTAAGAATGTTATAATGATATCTGTGGTATTCTTTACCCTTATCCAGTGCAAGAAAACAGATACAAAATGAAGAAATGAAAGAAGTGAAAATATTTATGGAAAACTGCGTAAGAATGACAGGTAATATTTTTTTCAGTGAAGATTGGTGACATCAACTATTTGCCCCTTTACTAATATTGCCACTCATTTACCCTCGCTCGGTTTTTGGCGCTGTTTACAAATCTGGCTTGTTCACTGACCAGGGGGTTCAGGGTTCTTGGGTGGGAGAATGTCCTGTCCTCTCTGTCCTTCCATTTGTTCTTCTAACGTGTGTCCCGGGGAATGTTAAGCTACTTATTACACTGAATCACTAGCACGTCCATTATCTAGTTTTAAATTTTTATTCTATTCCATTCGGGTCCACTTTCTCCATGATATACATTGCTTTAAGCCTGCTGAAGCTATGGTTTCTTGTACTCTATGAATAAAAGCCCTACCTAGGGGTATTATTACTGGCATGTCTTTAGTGGGGGCACATTGACAGTGTTGAGAGAGTGACCTGATAAGTGATTGGGCTCAGGTAGCAAAAAATGGACATAAAAATTGTAACAATAAATAAAAGAGAAAAAATAGAAATAAAAAATATGATTATCTAAAAATTATTTTGAAACTCTAGATAAATAAATGGGATAATATTGTAGCATCTAATTGGTCACTTTATTTGTCAGTCAGGCACCAAGGTTGGGTAATAAGGAAGAGCATGCTGCATGTTATAGAGAAGAAGTGAGGACCACATTCACCTTTCCTCCTTTTATGCTGCTGAGTGAAAAAACTGGGTCAGGAATAATAGGCCTGCCATGTGTAAAACGTGAGAATTCCTATGACGTTTCACATAACCTCACTGCATTCCTCTTCTTCAGGTGTAGTTCCCATCATTGTCCTCACCTTCAAAACCAAAGGAGATTACATGGAAATCGAGAAAGAGTTTAGACGTATTGGGGCAGAGCAGGTGATCGCCATTGAGAATTACACGAATACAAACCACATGAAAACATTGGGAAGGACCACCGATATCCTGATGGTGATACACAGCGCCTTAAAAAATGTCACCTTCCGTCTGGAGCAGCCAAGAAACCCAAAAAGAGAACGGATAGAGAGGAAGAAATTTCTGCTCAACTACATCCATCAGATTGATCTTCAGGAAGAAAATGAAAGAAGGAGTGAAAAATTGAAAGAATTTGGGATTTATCCTGAGAAAGAAAGAAGAGAAAGAGATACAATGAGAAGTATTTGTTCAGTAATGTAAAATGCCAGCTTAACAGTAAAAAATGAAAGAATGTTAAAGAAAAGCTTTAAATTGTCAATCACTTCTGCACATATAAAGTATATGTACCCTGTCTCTGCATCAACTTTTCAAAGTTCCCTTTTGAAACTATGGCTTACTAGATAATCAATTTGGGGTGGCAACCAGGAGTGTAGTCATAAAAAAAGGGGGCATGGTACTATCCATGGCGAGGGTGTATGCGCATCATTGTAATATCATATGTAAAAATGCCGGCCCCACTACACCCCTGCCTAAAACTTCCCCCAGTGTGACATCATGATACCAGAACCCAAACAGTCCTGAGATAGAAGAGTGGGGAAGGTTGTGTTCAGAAAGACAACCCGTCCGCCATCTTAAGCCTGCAATCCGTATGGGAAATCTGGTCCGCAAGTCTGGCCGGTGCTCCCTCGGACCACCAAAGAATTTGCAAAATAAGAGTGGGCACACGTGCCCATTCCAGAAAAAAAAGTAAGGGCACAGCATTCCCACCCTAGCCCACCCCACTACACCCCTGGTGGCAACACTTAAGAATTAAGAGGTAGTTGGTTTACTCCCACCGTTTTGAATACATTGTGTTCTCTTACCTGTCTGCATATTGTGATGGCTCTGTGCAAATTGTTGTGATCGTGCGCACTGCTGGAATGACAAAAACCCAAACAACATCACAAACTGACAAAATTACAAATTACACACCACCTGAATATGAAGAGTAAAAATGGCTTTGTTGGAAAAGTAAAGGCGGCTGCCGTTGTGGGGCAGCACAGGTCATACACTGATGGAAGGTAGCTGTTTCCACCAGCTTGTATGGTTGCAGTTAAAGCACCATGAAATGTGTCAAGCTAGCATTCAAATTTAGGATGTAGGAGAGGTTTAGGGGAAGTTGTTCTCCCTCAAGCTACTAGGTAATGGAAAGCTAGCACAGGAAGGCTTCACAATGGATTGTGGGGTGCGGGTTGGCAACGTTCAAGCCTTCCACTCCCTCTTCCCATCCACATAAATTTTGTTCCCCATGTATCTAGTGATCCTAAAGCAGGGTGCCCAACAGGTGGATCCGATCTACTGGTAGATTGCAAGGACAATGCGAGTAGATTGCGGAGCCCTGCCCTTCAAAATAACCGTGCACAGGAGCTGGAAAGTCCAAGTTTTTATTGTTGGTAGATCATTTTAAAAATAGCTAGCAAGCCAAAAAATAGTCCTAAAGTTAAAAAAGCCAACAATGCCTTTATGATAAAATCATCGCTTCTGGGAAATTTCTAGATAGGAAATAGGGTCAGTAAGGGTCTTCAGATTTAACACAAAATAGAGCACCTTTTTGTTCTTTAGTTGTGAATTCCACTGGGGTCACACTTTCACTGCTTCCTGTCTGACAGTACAACTAAAGAACAAAAAGGTGCTGAAGACAATACTATTAAAGGTGATATTTTATCTTTCTGAATATATACGCTGTGGTGCACTAAAAAAGACTATGGGGTTATATAACTGCAGAAAAAAGTCTGTGTTACGGATTTTAAACAAATATTCTAGCTTTGCAACATTAATGCCTGAATGACATGATACCTACCTAATCATTAACCACTATGTGAACAAATACATAGATGTGCTACTAATAACGTTCTGTCCTTCTGATGAAACGAATGCAAATAACTGGAAATGTTCTTTTGTATCATTACATATCATGTGATTACTGAATTGTCATCTTTTGCTTTTTACAAGCGTTTATTTTCTTGTAATACATTTTAATAATATTGTATAATAAATTGCAACAAATTGTTGTTTTGCAAACATATATTATGTTGTTAGTGTTGATATTTGGCACCTTTAAAACCCATGCACCTTTTCCCTGTTGGGGACAGAAAACCCTTTGTTATTCCCTAATACTTACCTTGCAGCTCTGCTGATTTCCAAATAGAGTTCCACAAAGAACCATTCCAGCATGGACTGCTCTGCTTTGCACCTCTTGCACATAAAAATCTTGTTTAATGTGGTAAGTGAACCTACAGGTTCTCCTATACCCCATTCCCCATCCTCCCTATAATTTTAGTGACAATATTATTTCAGATCTTTGCAGCTAACATGATCATCTGGTGGCCAGCAATAGATAACATTTATATAACAGCTATTCCTGCCTACGATTTAACCTTAATTCTCCATCCACAATAAGCACCACTGACCCTGTCCTGCATGTTGTTGCTGATACTGCCTGCTTGCTGTCCCCTGTATGACGTTTGGTTTTATTAGGCGCACTCACACATTCTGAGCCTCCATTTCCCTCTCAAACCACCGTCTTCCTGTATTTCAGTAGAGAGGAAGTGTTACGCAAGATTGCAAAGGTTGTTTTTTTCATCAGCAATGCAGAAACAATAAAGTCTGCTTCTGATTTCAGACATGGCTGTCACTGTCAGGTATTAGGAAGTGTAAGTCTAACCTTTATTAAATGTATGATGGTGGAAGGGATGGTCAGGGAAAGGTAAGGTGCTTCTGATTCACAATGCATACTGTGTATAAAGGAGAACTACAAAGACCATGTAGTGGCAAGTTTATGCTCCACTTTAAAGTGGGAATGAAGTTCCATTTTTAGGTTTGCATGATCAGGCAAATTATTATTGCAGAAAGGGACAGGTGAAATCCAGAGAGGACCACTCCTCCCAAAGGCATAATACTACACGATCTTAAGCCAGCTGATAGAAAAGTAACTGCTCAGCATGGAAAGGTAGAAATACTTAAAGTGGAAGTAACTTAAAAAGTAAAAAAATGACACTTACCTTTTTTTTATAATTTTATTTTTATTCAGTGAACAGTCATAAATACTGGCATAAAACATTAAAACATACAAATCACCAACTGTATTACCATCTTCCGCATCACAAACATATTATGAACAACAAGCAGAATGACTGAGCACAGGCAATTTTCAAAATATTAACAAAAATAACCAAAGAAAGAAATAGAGAAATAGAAAGCAAAATAGAGGAAGAGGGGGAGGGAGAGGAAGGGGGAGGGGCACGGCATTGCAGGCCAGATTGAATAAAGGCCAGACATAACACATTAAGGAACACAATAATAATAACAGCAATAATTCAGTGATATCGTCTGCATTCAAAACAGATCTTCGGCATTATCAGCCGCACTGTATACTGAAAGGTACGCTTGAGTAGTGGTATACTGTATCCAATAGAACCAAGTATTTCGGAATTTATCCGATCTACCGTCCAGGCTGGTAATAAGGTCTTCCATTGCCATAATGTCATTTACTCTTCTAAACCATTGTAACAAGGTGGGAGGAGAGGATTGTTTCCACAGGAATACAGGCCTTAGCAGCATTTAAAAGATGTCTGAGTAAAGAAGCATGGTATTTCTTGTTAGACTAATCGTTCAAATGTAAAAGGGCCAGCTCCGGCTGTTACGTATATCTACCTCTGTTAATTCTTCAATAACCTCCGCCACCCCTGACCAGAAAGACTGCAACTTAGAGCACTCGCAGAATATATGAAACAGGCAGCCGCTGCACAACGCCAGCATCTATCATCTACTCCCGGATACATTTTGGCTAACACAGTCGGCACTCTGTACCACCGAGTGAGAAATTTATAGTTCAGGTCCTGGTAAGAGTTGCTGAGAGCGGCTTTATGACCCGTGTACAGGAGACGATCCTGCTCATCTGGAGAGAATGTGGTGTCAAGATCACTTTCCCATTTACGCAGAAAGGGTAAAGTTGAGGTTGAGGGGGCAGTATCCGTCAATAGCATCTGGTAGGCATTAGAGAGAGTCCCCCTAATGGTGCCTTGGGCCGCACACGCCCCCTCCACCTGTGATAGGGGGGCGCACAAACCTGGATGGCGGTGGGAGAGAGTGAAGAAAATGACATAGCTGTAAGCTGCGCCATGGTCCCAGCTCTGGAAGTTCATGAGCAGTTGTCAAATCCGAGACAGGTGCCCCTCAAAAAATGAGATGCTCTGAAGATTCCCCGCTTCCTCCATAAACGAAACCTAGGATCTGATGCGCCCGGGGGAAACCCCGGGTGTCCCAGAATAAGGGAAAGTGGCGAAGGGTAAGTACACACACCAGAGACCCTGAAATAATTCTCCACAACACGAAGGGTCGTTCCTATCAGCGACAGCTTGAGAAAGGGAGATAGTGTGTCTCGAGGGGTCCACATGGCCCCTGGTAACGGTAGATTGGCAATGGCTCCCTCAAGCCTTACCCATGGCTTAAGATCTTCGTTTCTGCACCCGTCTATCAACCGGCCCACATGTGTAGCCTGGTGGTACAATAGAGGGTCAGGAAAGGCAATACCCCCAAGCACTTTAGGCAACCTTAAAACCCGGCGCCCGATACGAGAGCTGTCACCCCCCAGACAAAGCGGAGAAACTCCTGCCTAAACCTGTAATAGTACCTGTTGTGGGATATAAACCGGGAGGGTTTGAAGCAAATATAGCAATCTCAGCATAATATTCATTTTCAGAATATTGCATCTACCGAACCAGGAGAATGCATGTTGCTTCAACTTCTGCAGGTCCTGTCTCACCCTGTTTAGTAGAGGCAGAAAGTTCAGGTTAACCACGAGGACAAATTCTTAGGGATCCTGGTGCCCAAATACAAGATATCTGATTTTGCCCACTTAAAAGGAAAGCACAGTGTCAGGGAGTCCACTAACCGAGCAGGTAATGTAATGGATAATGCCTCTGACTTCTGCAAATTGATTTTATACTTAGATAACAGTGAATATCTATGGACCTCATGTAATAAATTAGGCAAAGAGACCCTAGGAGAGGAAACAAAAAAAAGGAGATCATCGGCATAGGCCGCCACTTTATGCACCTGATCATGTACTGAATATCCAAGTCATTACCAAAGGAAGCTAGGTCCTCCGTGTAGCTCAGCGTACCGGTATGAATGGGACACCCCAACAGTAAGGTTAATGATTTTCACATAGCATCAGGATGAGGGGGCATAGAAGTCTATTTTGTTGTAAGGTGGGCCAGGAAAGATCTTATAAAGGGGTCCCATCAATCTCCAAACTATGCAGATTGCAGGCTTTAAATGTTTCAGTTCAAAATCTTGGAGTCTACAAATTACATTACAAGATTGAACAGCCATGGAAGGAAGCCGAAGAGCACAGTGAGCTCTGTCAAACATATTGTTTAGGATTGTGTTTGCAACACTAGTTTCAGATCCTCATACTGGGGTGCTTCAGGGAGACCACTTACCCTAATATTATTTATGTGGCCCGTTATCCAGATATTCCAAGCAACAATACAACAGGATTAGTCTCCTGCTCAGAGGTTTTACCACCAATTATTTTTGGTCTGTTGTAGTACATTCTTCAGGTTCTCAACTCCACCTGAAAGGTGTTGAAAATCTAACTCATATATAGGAATACGAAAGTCATTTTTGGTAAGGAAATATTTCAGGTAATTTCTCTATGAGGGGCGATCCTCTGGATCCAGCACAGCTGGAGAGTAGGATCCCATGGAAGAGGTAAGCTTTGAATAGGCCAATTATTAGGCCTGTGGTTTAGGTCAGAGGAAAATGAACTTTTCTGGCTTATGAGGGAGAAGGTTTCTGAAAGCTGGCAATTCTTACCACAACATGGCTCACATAGCTGATAAGCTCCTCATGCAGCTTTGTAGGTTCCCCTATAGGAGAGGCTGAAGCAAATGTACATGGTGTCTGGGGAGGCAAGAGCACCTAGGGCTGAAGCACTGATGATGGGCTCAGAAAATGGCCGTAGATAGATTACCAGCCATTTGAGTCGTCATCTGTGGAAGGCAGAAAATATTGCCCGATGGGGAAGGGTTCCAGCGTGCCATGGAGGGGGCAAGAATACTGGCTCTGGAGCAGGTAATGACGTGAGACACCAGCCATGCCAGTTTATCTGCACATACGCAGTTTAACCGCACATACGCGGTTGGGAGCCAGTGATTTTAGTGGTCCGCGAGACCAAAAAGGTTGGCGACCATTGGTTTAGGGACCATTTTTCTGGCATCTGCTGCCTAACAGCTTATACCTTCATACAGACGCACAATAATTGTTGCCGGAAATGATTGTTACTGATTGTTTCCAGTGGCAGCAGAACAAACAAGCATTGTACAGATACCTCTGTGATATGGAACGGAGGGGAGGGAGTTTTATGGAGAGGTGGTATTTGTGGTGGTGTGTTCATCCTCCCTAATATAAGCTACATTGCCCTGACTTACACACTTGACATGAATGGTACTACTCCTCTCAAGCTAAAATTTGCCATGCAGTTGGGTAAGACGGCTGTGCTTTTCAGTTGAGGAGAACACAGCGGGGTGCCGCTAACTTGGTCTTCCCTCTGTATAGCAGAACTGTGTGTTTCATTCATTCATCTGGCACTGGTATTCAGAATACCCAGAAAAGGTGGCGGATAGAGGGAAAGATGGTGGTGATAACAGGAAAGAAGGGTGCAATGCACACAAGACTTTTGTACTTTATAGCTGGAACTCACAGAACTATATAACATTTTTATCTCCCTTTACACACTGCAGGAACATCTCCATACAAACACATGTGATCTTCTTTCAGCCCCCTAAAGTGACAATCTCGCTTTCCCATTTTCCCTGCATTATCAGCATAAAATCTGAACCTCATACCTAATCTGAATAATGGATACATTGGATTGATATAAAAAGATGATACATCATATGGCAATCTCTTTCAGTGTAATTGTAAGGCCCTGGTCCCGCACCAAAACTCGCCAGGTGCCAGTTCCCCCAATATAATGCTGCACTCTTCACCTATAGCAGGCACCCATTCAGCCCCGGGAGAATACATGCTCCATCTCAGCACATGTTTGCCCCAGGACTTCTGTGCACAAGGTATGGAGACTGGCAAAGAAATGACAGAGGACAGTACAACGGATTACAACCGAAGGAAAGTCCAGAACACAGTCAGAGGTCATGCAGGTAATCATAGAGGTTATTAGTCCACTAGACAAAGTATTCAAGGATAAAGACAAAAGCAGAGTTGGGGTCACAGGCAAAGGTCAATCCAGGCAGCATACAATCCAAGAATCAGGAAACAGGCAACAATAAACACACCGGCAGCAGGTCAGCTAAACCTAATGCTAGAACAGACAACTGGTGACTGGGGGCAGAAAGACTATATAATCCCAGCAGGCAATGGCAGGGCAGGATGAAGCCAATGACTAATCTGTTCCTAAAAGTTTCTTCAGGTCTGCACAGCCTCAGTGTTTGTGCCGGGGATGCGGAGAAGGAACATCTCAGGCTGAACAGCTAAAGGGAAGCAAGGGATGCGGCTATTTACTTGTTCTTCCTGCTACTGCAAATGACATTGCTGGACAGAATATATAGCGTGTGATACTGTGATGGTGCACAGCACTGGATCACCGGCCACAAAAGCATCTCATGATAGTAAAAGGTTGGTGCTATAAAAATAGAGATTAATAATCATAATCATAAAACACACAGCAACTAATGACTGCTGTCACTTTATCCAAAGGAATTTGTTTAACAATAAATCAACAAACAAAACAGTGCGCGCCATTTGATTGAAGGTTTCCTTTGTGCAGTAGACATTTAAACTCCAGACAAGCCTAACTATGTATGTATGGACAGACCAATATAATATCATGTTCTAAAACTATCAAGCTGAGGGATTGTTAACACATAGCAATCATTACATCTAATGTATAGGACTTTTTGTACGGATAGTCTTTGTATGACATTGCTTTACATCCTAATATATTCAGCGTGAGTTAGGTCAATAGTAATGGCTGGAAATAAATTATATTTGGACTATTTAAATATATAATTGTTGTAGGTGATTGCTCCGGTTCGTGATTGGCTGTGAAAAGAAAAACCCTAGTGATAGCTCAATCGGGATTTCTCATTTCTCAGCCATTCAGCACTAGAAGTGAATGGGGACAAGTCTCTTTATTCAAGTATAGTGCTGAATGGCTGGGAAACCTCAGTAAATGGGAAACTACACTTATCAAGGATTGGTCATTCCCCATGGGGTATATATATATATATATATATATATATATATATATATATATACAGTGGTACCTTGGTATAAACCCTTAATCCGTTCCAGATCCTTGAATTTATACCAAATTTTTTCCATAAGAAATAAAAGGAAAATGAATAATCCGTTCCGATGAAAAAAAAATCCTTTTATATTGGCATATTATACATTGATGGGGCTGTATGAAATAATTTAAACATTGCTTAATACTAAAATACATAAATACAAAAGCAATTAGATGAAATAAATGAAAATTTAACCTCACTTTACCTTGCTGAGAAGAGTGGAGTGCCTACTACGATGGCGCTGAGAAGGGAGGAGATGTTATGTAATTCACAGAGCGGTATAACGCGGGTTGTTCACTGAATGGTAGCAACTGACGTACTGACACTCGTGGGTAGTCGTGGCTTTGTCTCCAGAGGGGTAAAAAAGGGTAGCGTGCGGTGTTATGATTTATTTTGACCCATACAAGTTCTAGCACAAAGGTTGTATACCAAGCAAAATGTTTCGTGTCCAAACAGGACTTATACCAAGCTGGACTTATTCCAAAGCAGACTTATACCGAGGTACCACTGTACATTCTTTCTTCATTATATATCGCTAAAACTAGTTTTTAGATATTTGCATTCACATATGCTAAAAAAAAATCTCATGAAGAAGCGGTTGTATCTGCGAAAAGTGTCGGGACCAACTAAATGAGACATCTTTGATGGCATTGTATTTTATCATGTTGAATATGTGATGTTTGAGGCTATATATTTGGCCCCATCTTTTATTAATTTGTATAGAGTGTTAATAATATTATTATTGAATATCAAATAAAAATAAAGGTTTTTAATGGATTTATTTGCCAGCAATTCCCTGTTTATGTACACTAGTACTTTGTTTTGTTTGTTGCTATTTGGGGATATGGCATTGTTTTAACATCTTTAATACCGATTATTGTCTGGAGAAAGTCCTCATTGCGTTTAACAATAAATCAAACAATAAAATTCTGGTCAATTAGACAGCCAGAAGAAAAATATTAAAATCACAAAATGAAAACAATGAACAATCACCATCTATCTCCGTGCCGTATCCCCACCATGTGCTCCCCACACAAAGTCTTTCTGCTTCACAAGCACAGCAGTAGCATAACAGGTAACTGATTTCTTAGATTCCTTCACAATGACTTCTGTTTCTGCCCATTGGTTTTTGCGTTTTTTTTTTGTTGTAAGTTTTTTGTTTACCAGATTTATTACTTTATATTTAAAAACTAAACAAAAAAAAATCACAATTACTTTTAATTCCGCAGATCCCACAATCATGCTGAAGAATTCCGCGATCGGGTGCAGCGCTGTCCTGGAAATCCTGATGTTGAGGAAGAGTTGGGTGCTGCCATCTTTCTCTGTCTTCTTCCTTCTTCTGGCTACGTGACCCAATCTTGAATTGCCAAGTGTGAGATTGGGTGACATAGCCCACTGTAAATGGGAAAAAAAGAGTGCCAACCTGAGTGGGCATGTGTGTTACCTCAATGTAGGAAAATGCCCCATCTGGGCATACTCGATATCCATGACGAAGTAATCCCTGGAGGCTTTGCGGTCCCATTCAGTCTTGATTGCGGCATGAATACAGAATGGGATGGGCTTCACCCTTTTGCATTAAAAAAGAGTAATACTTTAACTTTACGTAAAGGTTGTACATATAAAGTCCACTTTAATTTTTCTGTCCTGCAACTTTAATGTCTTCCCTGATCTGTAGGTTTCCCTTTCCAGGTGCTTCCAAAATAATAATGTTTACCATTAGGTACGTCTATGCCTCAAAGAATTTAAGCGGTCAAACTGGAGAAATGGAAATTTTGGGTTTATTGTATAATTATTTCCTGTTTGGTCTAAACAAAACATGTGAACCTAATTTCTAATCCTAATTTATGGATACATTGCTTTAACATAAAGATACGTGAGAATTCTATAGTAATGACTTTGAATGTCTGTTCAGCACAATCGCTCTTTAATTTCACTTTAAACATAAAAGTGAAACTATGAAAAAATTTAACTGGCTAAAACAGAAAGTAATAAGCTGCTTTGTAGTGAGGACGAAGGGAACAATTGCTGTAAAATAGATGGAGAGCAAGGAACTAAAACGAAATATTGAGTCCTTCAGCCTGGATGGAGGTTGCAAGGGCAATCAGGGCTATAAAAGGGTCCTTCTACAGCTATTTGGCTACATGGGCCATGGCAAATCCACCTTCATTAACTCCTGTAAATACATCCTGAGTAATGGAGGAGCATTCATAGAGTTTGCTAAAGCAGCTGGGTATGAGATAGATAATGGCAGCTTTACTTTGGTACGGAAAGATTATGAGCTCACCTCCAACATCACAATGGTGGACAACCGAGGTTTGAGAGCCATAACCGACTTCGAACGTGTAGAAATCTACGGCCAGCTGGGTGAGTAATACTGATGATTATAACACCTTTTTCACTAATATATGGAGTTATATATATTTTTCCTACCCTCAGGGCAGTTCTTGTCTTTTCCCCCAATTATTACCCCAGCTAATCAGTTAGCTTCCATATAACACAAAAAGTTAGAAGATCAGAACCACACAAGTCATGTTGGAGTTGGGGACAAACAGGGTGAAACTGGTGCACCAGTACATATCATTAATTGGAATTTATGCTGCTTGATAAAGATATAACATTATGGATGAGAAGCTCTTATAGATATTTTATACCTCTGTCATTCTATAAATGCCCAATAGGTATTTTATTAACCCTTTTCTACTTACCATCTGTATATTAGGTATAGCAGGAAGTTTGTAAATACAAAATATCTTTAGCTGCAGCACGCTCTGTGAATCACTGTGATTAGAAGGAGGCTGAAAGATTGAGTTCTCTAATATTTATCGCTTTCACCCTTTTGTACCCGGAGAGTGTGGAGACTGGGGCTTCTCTGTACCAGCCAGTAGCCAGCAAAGTCAGGTCTGGAACATCTAAAGGAGCGCTGGGGATGCTTGACTAGGGTAACCCCGAAGCCTCCCCACCAAACAACACCCTTGGCTGTTCAGTCCCCCCCCTTTCTCCAATAATCACATATACATATCCCATTTGTAATAAAATTGGCTGTAGCAGCCGTTCTTTATTAGCACATTCCTCAAGTATTATCCAAAAACAATTTCATTCATTACATAATATTAATAACCATAACCTAACCCCCATTTTACTCAAACCTTTTTTGATTGTTGTTCCTGGAAGACCTCCAAATGCCAAAATGTCAGGGCACCTAAATCTGCAATACCTTTGCAGATTTGGATTTTTTTTTGGCCCAGGTGCCAATATCAGCCATACGCAGCCTCCTTCCTGGTCTCAACATAATTGCTTATTTACCACCCCCTTTTAAAGTTAGAGGACACCCATACCACAGATGGGTTCCCCACACTCCACAGCACCTCTAAATCATTGTCTTCCAGAAACCCAGCTGCCAAACAAGGGCCACAACACCCTATAATACCAACCAATAGGGGGCAGTAGACTGGAAACTTTCACCCCAACAACTTAAACTGATCTTGCCCCTCTCCTTGACTCCTCCTCACCCCTTTACCTTTTTACACCACTTTATTTTCTAGCCTTTACCTCTGCTATACCTGGATGCTCTTAGTACTCTGTCATATAAGCCCTACGACCACTCACTCTGTCTACGTTCAACTCCAGGCTTATCTTTGTTTCACATCACACATGTGTGATTCCAAGACTCCAGAGGTGGCCACATTTCTCTTTGGTGCAGCCTCCCCAATCTTCTGCCCAATGGCATCTGCATGGACTTTCATTAGAGCCAGTCGTGGGCCAGTTGGGTGTGTCTCTTAGTGGAAGAGAATGAACTCCATAGGGTAAAGCTAGGATGGGTTTAGGATGAGGGAGTATATACTCAGGGGGTGACACCACAAGTAATCACACTGGATGTCACCAATGTCATGGCCCAGAGATACATGGTCATCCAACCCTTATTCAGCACTGTGCCCTCTCCACCTCATTGGTGGTTATTGGTTCTACATGGTGCATCACTCAGATATTGGCCAAATAATGTACAGGTGGACACACAAGCTGGGACTTTCGGTAGAGTGGAATTTTTGGGTTAATTGCCTAATTGTTTCCCTTGCTTGGTGCCATTCATTGCAACTATGTGGCATCAAATATTTTGGAGCAATGTTTTACAATGCCAGAATGTTCAGATCTTTATTAAATGATTTTGGTGTCATGGCCGTGATTTGTCTTTTTTAATAGTAATTAGAACAACTGAATAATGATCCTCCAAGAATAGAAATTCTGTAAATGTTTTTGTCTTGTGACTCTTCCTTCCAGGTAATTTCTATCCTCTGAATGAACGTGTGGAATGGAACAAGAACTTTGATGAGGTGATGTCCATCATAGAAGAAAGTGAAATGGACCAAAATTGCACCGACTTCCTGGTCCCCATATTTATTCACAGGTAAGATAAACCAGAGGAAGACACATGATGGATAATTGAGACAACTACCTCCATCTTCTGAATGGAGACCAAGTAGTGATCAGCATTATTGCTGGTGACAGGCCCTCTTTGCACATTTATACATATACAGACAGATATAAAGACTGCTCTGATCTCAGAAGGGTAAGATGAAGCAGTATCATTTGTGAACACAACTACCTACCTAAATTAGGGTGAGCTGGGTGAGATGGGCTGGTGCCAACTAGAAATATAACATTAAATACCAGCAAAAAGAAATAACCAAAGTAAAGCAACTATCACATCCTGTATTGAATATTGATTGGTAAGTAGATCCCATTGTGAGTTCCTGTGATAAAATATATACATTGGAAGACAAAATATAAATGGACAAATAGGATCTCTCTCCTCATTGGGTTTCATAGTACATTGTTTCAGCACAGGAATAATATCTGCAGATTCCCAATATTCTTTAGCAATGGTGATATCATGGAGACCCCTCATTGTGTGCATTAGTGACCAGACCTGGCCTAGAACTCTCCTCCGACTATCTCAGCTTGCCACTGACTTTCCGTTATGGAGAACCAGTCACAATATTCATATGCTAGGTCAATATAACTGCTGGGGCTTACTTATAAAGTATGTCACTGGAATACCATTTTACTATACCTGAGGATGACTCAATGTCTGAACAACTCCTTCCATTCAGCCAGATGCCATCAGATGTGGCAACAGGTGGACGGGTTGGGCGAATATGACGAGAGCCTCCTCCATGTGGATGGAGCCTTTGTCATTGTCTGAGGGAAGAAGAGCTGCTCAGGACATGGAACTGCTCAGCGAGGGATCTGAAGCTCCTGCCGCTGGAATCACAGAACTCATTATGGGAAACTTTACATCACCGGATCCAGCAAAGGTAAGTTTCAGGAAAACGGAATAATAAAGATTTTTCTGTTTGCTCTTGCATTGTGTGTTTATTTCTACAGATTTCCTCTTCCCTTTTTATTAATAGGAAACTGGTTTTATTTACCCCAGGGTGAGGGGGAGGATATCTGAGGAGCCCCTATTAAAGGGGGCTTTCGAATTCCATATAAACTCCTTGCTTGCAAAGGGTTCATGTTGTGGGGGGGGAGGGACCCTCTCATCCATCAATGGCACAAGCAGGTGGGGTTCTGGTTTTCATTGCTTTCTTTTTTGGAAAACCAGACTTCAGAGGACAGAAGTGGGAACGATTCACTACCCCGATATTTTTTGACCAAAAGTGGTCCCTAGGGCAATGAAATGAGCATAGGTGCTACAGTTCACCAATTCATCATTAGCATACTACTAAAGATCTGTAGAGAAACCTGCAGCCCACACAGTTGCTTCCTAATGATGCTGTCATACTATAATTTGGATGCTCATTTATGATTCAGAGTATATGACTTGCACCCAGATCCCGCATTCTCATGATAAATCAGACTCAGCGTGCCGGAAATAGGAAAGCTCTCAAAGACCGGAGAAGTCTGGGTGATCCGGAACTATCGGTTCCTCTCCATTGGAAAAAAACTGCAGAAAGTTATAATAATAAAACATCCTGACATCTAGCAATGAAATGAAATGTTCGGGATGCTGCAGGAACTTAGTTGGTTTGTGTTTTAGTTTTAAATGGAGATAGAAATAACTGGAAGTCCTGTCAAATCTTTGCTTTAATCTGAGGCTCTGTTGGGATCATTCCCACAATTTACAATCTAATTTCACAGTTGTACCAGTAATGTTTCACTTGTAATTCAATTCTTTCATTTAATCCTCCATCTTTGTTTCTTCTGTTTAGCTCCAAATTTATTCTTACAGAACCAGAAGGGAAAGCTGTAAAAGAGTTTCTTACTAACTGCTTCAAGATGACAGGTAAGTAGTCATAAAGCCGACGGAAAATAGAATTCTGAAGGCCACACTTTGTCCCCTGGAGGGTGCAGGATGGGGCCAGGAGATACCAATAAGGTTTAGGGAAGCCCCGGCAGCACAATCCTGTCCAGCTAATATATTATTGTGTACCGGTACTAAAGTCAGCTATTTTAAGCATTTTAAAGACAGGGACCAAATCTGCCTAGGTAAGGAGTGGACCCATTCACAGTTTTATTCTGCATTATGGTGCAAACTCCATTGGTCCTTAACTTGCATTGTAATAAGGCAGAATATACATTTGGAATGGGGTTCCAAATCCCCAATTCACCACAACCCATTGAGCACGGGTTTTTGTGAATTGTTCCTGAGGATAAAATCTTGGCTAGATTATTATTTCTCTGCTTGTAATAGGAATTGTTGTCCTCATTTTTCTGGAATAATGAAGTTTCAAGGAAAATAATTCTCAATGTGCCTTAGTTAGGGACAAGCTCAAAACTCAGATTGGGCCTGATTGATTACAGATCTCTGAGGCTGGAGAAGGTAGACTATGATGGAAGGTGTAATCCTGATCATATCCCCCCTTATAAATCTCCCTGATAGATTCAGTTCAGCTAATCTCTCCTCATAGCGGAGCTCCTCCATTCCTTTTATTAGTTAAGTTTCCCTTCTCTGCACTCTCTCCAATCCCACAATGTCCTTTTGGTGAACTGGTGGCTCAGAGGTTAGCACTCTGGCCTTTGCAGTGCTAGGGTCTAGGTTCAAATTCCAGCCAGGACTCTATCTGCATGGAGTTTGCAGGTTCTCCCCGTGTCTGCGTGGGTTTCCTCGGGTATCTCTGGTTTCCTCCCAAACCCTAAAAACATGCAGTTAGGTTAATTGGCTTCCCCCTAAATTGACCTTAGACTACATTAATGACATATGACTATAGTAGGGACATTAGATTGTGAGCTTCTTTGAGTGACAGTTAGTGACATGGACTTTGTACAGCGCTGCGTAATATGGTGGTGATATATAAATACTCTGTAATAATAATAATAACTGGTGCCCAAACCTGGACTGCATATTCCAGATGTGGTCTGACTAATGCTTTGTACAGGGGCAGGATTATGTCTCCATCTCTGCAGTCTATTCCTCTTTTATTACAAGAAAGTACTTTACTAGCTTTAGATCAGGGGTCGGCAAACTTTTTGGACGGCTAGGCCATTTCAGGAGGTCAAGAAGGCACACTAGGCCAGAAGAAACGAGATGTCCAAGGAAAGGTTTTTTTCCAACCGTGACTGCAAGCGGGCAGCCTCAGCTTTCCACTCATTCGCAGTGTAGTCTCTGTACATGTGCGTGTGCTTGGCATAGAAATGCCCCTTGAGATTTGACCGCTTAATATTATTATTATTATTATTATTACACAGTATTTATATAGCGCCATCATATTACGCAGCACTGTACAAAGTCCACAGTCATGTCACTACCTGTCCCTCAAAGGAGCTCACAATCTGTGTCCCTACTATAGTCATATGTGGTTAATGTAGTCTAAGGTCAATTTAGGGGGAAGCCAATTAACCTAATTGCATGTTTTTGGGATGTGGGAGGAAACCCACGCAGACACGGGGAGAACCTGCAAACTCCATGATAACGCTGTTGGTGTTGTGGCACAATAAACACAGGGCTTTGTTGCTGCGTTGGATGAAGAATAATTCATCAGTCCACTCGGGGCTGAAGCCACAAATTTCGAGGTCATCCTTCCGGAGACTGGTACTGTGCATTGCTTCGCTCATTAGGCATAGTAATCGGGGTTACTGGGCGGGAACTCAATGATAATGACGGTATCGCAATAACGCGACAATTCAATTAGGTCGGATCCAACAAAAAATAATTAGGGGGTCATTAGGCCGGACTGAAATACTGGCTAGGCTGTATCCGGCCTAAAGAATGGAGTTTGCCTACCTCTATTTTAGATATTGCAGCTTGGCATTGCATGCTGTTATTAAGTCTATGATCTACCAGAACCCCCAGATCCGTCTCCATGTCTGACTCCCCCAAATGTATTCCCCCCAGCATGCATGTTAGTTAGACACATTACATGTCTGTTTTGTCAAATAGTTCAGCCCCCTGGTATTTTTTTTGTTTTTTCACTCTAGGTGAATATTCAATTTAGGCCTTTATATGCTGCCATGTGGATGGATGTTGCCCCTTTTAGGGTAGTTGTACCTAAATTTCCACCAATTATTATTAATTAGGATTTATATAGCGCCAACATATTACACAGTACATTAAATAGGGATTTCAAATGACAGATGGTGGCCCAGGAGGAGAAGACCCTGCCCTGAAGAGCTTACAATCTAGGAGTAGTTGGAATTAGCAGCCAATGGAGTGGTGAGAAGTAGTGAGGGTTTAGGAGACAGAAAAAGACAGGTAAGTGAGGTAAAAGAGGAGGGTGAAATGGCACACAACAAGAGGTGGGATATGTATTAGTGGGTAAGTGGTTAATGTGTTTAGGACAGATGGGTTCTTTTAAATGAGCAGAAAGTAGGAGCAAACCGAATAGGATGTGGAAGACCATTCCAGAGAGCCGGGGCAGCTCTAGAGAAGTCTTGTGTGTCATGAGGTTATGAGTGAGGAAGTCATTAGTAGATCATTGAAGGAGTTAAGAGAATGGCTAGGGGGATTCTTCTACTAGGTCAGAGCGGTAAGTGGGACAATAACTGTGGAGGGATTTGAAGGCAAAGCACAGGAGATGAATTTGATACAAAGGTGAAATGGAAACCAATGAATAACTACAAAGAGATGCAGCAGAGGAAGAGTGGTGGGCAGGCTGTGTATGAGGTAGGTTGGTGGGTAGGTAGGTACATGGGAAGGCTGTGTATGGACTAGGTAGGTGGGTGGGAAGGATGGATGAGTCTGGCTGCAGCATTGTAATAGATTGTAGAGGAGAGAGTCGGGTTAGTGGAATACCAGAGAGGAGGAGGTTACAGTAGTCCAGACGAGAAATGATAAGAGCGTGTAC
>NC_092864.1:2440960-2473028 GCF_032062135.1 Pyxicephalus adspersus | reverse complement strand
AAACAGCATTTGGAGACAGCAATTTGGGGATCAATCTCTCCTAAAACACAATTAAGTTCTAAGTGAGCCCCTATAAGTTCCTGAATTGGCAGTTCTGGGGACTCCATCTCACTTATGTATGTAATGTTCCACCCCTCGGCACACCTTGACGTGTCCCAGCTATGATATATTATATAGATATAAAAACGTTTTTTTGTAAGACCAATATTACTTATATTATTATATAATACTTAATTGTTTAGGAATAAGGTTCAAGATATTTTAATATATTTTATTATATATATATATGTGTTTTCATTTTACCCTGTAACTCTAACTTCAAGGGCATATTTAGGAAGCAATAAAGTGTGACATTACCAGCAGGCAAATCATCCAATGTGTATTAAACCATGTACTAATTCACCTGAAAGTAAAATAAATACAAAGTACTAATTCATCAGCATGCATTTATTTTTGTTTTATTTTTTACTCAAAACTGTTTATAATTGCAGAAAAAATATAATTATTTGCAATAACCATGAACTACAACTTCAAAATAATTGCTAAAAATAAAGTTTATTTTTTGAAATGTGAAAGCGGTGTGTTGTTGTTTTTTTTAGTTTTCGGTCAGCCAAATGTTGGGGGAGATCCTGGAAGGAAATCATAAAGATTGTTCTTGATACATGTATCTGTATAATCACACTTGTCTATATTTGTATCATGTACCAGGATCATGGCTGGGAGAGGCTTCCTGTCTTACCAAGTCCTAATTAGTTCAATGATACGCTTGTTGTAAGGACTTGGTCCAGCAACCCGATGCCAGTCCCCCAATCTAACCCCACACACCTATATAAGCCCCCCTCAGCCTCTGATTGCACCATACTGGTACATGATTGCCCCTAGGACTTCTGTGCACATACAATGGTGTCTGGGGAAGGGATGTCCAGAGGGGAAGTCATAAAAAATAAAGAGGGGGCATGGTGCTATCCATGGTGAGTGCGCATCATTGTTATGTAAACGTGCCCGCTGTACTACACCCCTGCCTATGTGTTACTCAAAGGGGAAGAATCTTCTCCCAGAGTGACGTCACGATACCAGAACCCACCTACTCTCCCATAGTAGGTTCCAGCCCACCACCCAGTGCTTGCAGTTACATACAGGAGAATGGTCCAAGGCTCTGGACGGTGCCCCCCCTCCAATATCACCATAGTGGACAACTAAGGTTTGAGAGCCATTGAAACGCACAGAATTTTCTGTGAGTAGTACTGAGGATTACAGCGCCTTTTTCAGAATTATATGGCACTAGATAAGTTGCCCCTGCCCCCAAGGCCAGCTGTTTACCCCAATTAACCAGTTAGCTTCCATAAATAGATCATCAGAGCCAAACAACACACAACAGGAGTGGGGTACAATCGGTGTGATAAGGACGCCTGCCATTCTGCACCATGTGCTGTAATCTTTGGGATTTCTTAAAGAGATAATATTATAGATTAGAAGCACTTATAAATTAATAGGAATATATATAATAAACATACAAAGTGTGTTGTATTAACCTCTTTCTGGCTGCCATTTGTATATAATTTGTCATATTTAACACCTGTGAAATCCTCCGATCTCCAGGAAGCAGCTGCAAACCGCTGAGAGGTAGGTGAAACTGTGTGTGTTTGTGAGGGGGTGGGGAAATAATCAGAAACCTAACCAAAAGGCTCCTTGGACCCTTATGCATCATGGTGCCAAGCCTACTTCATTGGTGGTCATTGGTTTTATCTGATATATAGCTCATCTCTGTTGCTGAAATTTGCTGGTAAAGGTGGCCACAAAATCTGAAATTGTTCTCTTTGTAATAATTCATTACATTCAGAGTCCCAACGTTCGGTCTCAGTTTGGCTGGCTGGAACAAAGTCTAGATGTGTATCAGGGTGGAGTAGGAAGGTCCACCCAGTAACTTCGTTTCCATTCCAGAGTCCGTAGCCCTGCAATAAAGTAATAAAAACAACCCTAAGTTACTACGACTCCTCTATAGTACACTTTATGCTTAAAGAGCCCGTGCATTATACCGGGGGGGAAATATACCTTCGTGGAGGACCCATCCCCACAGTCCTGTACAATATACATCCAGACATGTACATACACATCTGCTGGTGACAAAAAACATGATTTGCTTAAAGTAAAACTAAAGTTAAAAATAAAAGTTGTGAGCAGACAGTTGGGCATCACTGATCAACCACAACCAGATCCTCTCTACATGTACTCCACGTTATATGGGAATTTATGTATTTTTATATTTGTTATGTCATTTAGTGAGAGGTGAGGAGCTGTGTACGTGTCATTAATAGTCATTCCTAAAGTTCCTTCTCAAAACTTGCTTTCCAATGTTCACATTCAATCCCCTGAGTGGAAAATGTGTACATGACCCAATCTGTTGTACACCGGACCTAATAACCTATTAAAGAAGTTGATGATGGTAATATGGTCTCCATACCTTGGATTGGTATATGGCTCTCCTATAAGCTCTCCAAGATCTATTTAGCAATATCTACCAATCTCCACAGAAGTATTCCTCACTAAGTTCCTAAAATCTTTGTGACTTATGGGATCGCAACGGACAATACAAATCTCCCATTGCATTCTACCACCTTCTTCAGCATCATTTTCAAAGTTGTGTTAAACCTTTTTTACTAACCCATCTATCTAAGGGTGGCACATTAAGTATTTCATATATAACACAATTATTTTATAAACAAAAAACACAGGCCTATTTATGTATAATGGGGGTCTATTTCACCCAAACTCCCTGGTGGAGAATCTTGGAGGTCCATGTGTTTCAATATCAGTAATTGATTCTCCACCAGGGAATGTTTCAGTGAATGTTAGCTCTACAAACAGACCCCCATGCGTTGTGTACATTGCAGGTGTACTGCCGTATTGTATTGGGGTGCCATTCAAAGCTACTTGTTACAGTAATGTGTCCTGATGATGTATGGACTACCTCAATGCAGAGATCTAAATGGACCCTAAATGTCAAAGAATCACAGGAAGATAAATACTAAATTTAAAACTTTATTAACGTATTTCTCCATCTGTTACAAGAATTGAGGAAAAGGCTTGGAAAGGTTGGAAGGTGGCATTATGTTTATTATTAGTAATAACATTAATAAAAATAATATTATTAATGGAGGTTCCCATGTATTATTCTATGGTGTGATAATAAAGCTGCCAGGATGGCTGTAGAACAGAGGACGATCCAAACCACCAAATCTGATACCTGGAATAAAAAACACAAATGAGTTGTCGCTCCGGAATAGTGAATATTCTTTCATATAAGTCACATAAGGAGAACATATACTGAGCCAAATAATGCCCTGGAACAAGAATGCAGCTTATAAAGTCAAATGAAGTCAGTACATCTTAATGGCATGCTGGTTCTTTGTCAGTTGACCTGATTTACTAACCCCCCCCAGCGGTCTAATTCAGTCGGGCTGATTTCCATCAAAAAGTAAAAAAGAAAAGAATAGTTAAACATGTAAAATAACTGTACAGTAGCATGTATAATATACATATAACATAATTATATATATTTATTATTTGAGATCCAATAAAAAAATTATTTGAATTTCCCGCCGCTAAGTCCCGGCCACACCGACGCACGTACCATCGTCACCAGGAAACCCCGGAGATCGAATCTGCACTTCCGGGCTGGAGATCAGAGAAGCAGGATATGTCCACAGGACCTGCAGGGACCAGCAGGACGCCGGGAGATGACAATGAAGCAAGGTAAGTGTTTTTTTTTAGGTTAAAACTACCCGAGTGTGACTCGGGATTACCGCTTTTTAAACATGACATCCACCATAATGGCTGTGGGGGGGGGGGGGTAAAGCTCGCCAAGGCTGGAAAGGATACACTTTCATGAGTAAAGCTGGGTGATCAGCAAACCTGAAATGGTTTTCTTCAAAGTCATTAGCTCTTTACCAGCAAATGTTTTAAATCCTGGACCAGATCCATTCAGCTTCACTGATCCATCTGCAAGCCCACCGGCCCGAGAACTTCAGTGCCCCTTAAAAGTAGCCTAAATTACTATAAACCTTTGGGAAATTCTACACATCAGATGGTTCTCCTTCCTGCCACACACAACTTACAGATGCCCTCCAAGGACCCCAACTGCTACCCTAAATGAACCCCATAAACTCCCTATTTTTCGGGGGATAGGAGGGAAACTTGCTCCCCTTTCTTCCTAAAATTGCCCCTACTTTCTCCTTCCTCCCCCTTTTAGCCCCTAACCTCTTTACCTCTTTTCCAAACTTCTAACCTCTCCGTGACCTCCTAGCGTCACGCTATCCTAACCTTCTCTAATAACCCTCCTGTTTCCCCTAGCCCCCTGGTCTTGTTCACCCTGCACCCACCTCCCTCATTCGGCAGCTCCAGACTGTTAAAATAAATAAATAAAATAAATTGCTTGAAAAAGGATAATTCACTTTGCTTTATGAATGGCCCGTATTCCTTTAGTGAATCAACCCCTATAGGTGAGGAATTTACTTACCCATCAAAACTGAAACCTATGTGGGAGGCATAAACTAGCTAAAAGCCAAAATACAGAGGCGCAACCTGAAAACAGGAAAGGATACAGGAAATGATTAAAATTATCCTAAATCAATCAAAATGTCATCTTTTTTATTTTTAACAAATAGAAAAAGGCTGATGAGTTCTTGTGCAGCAACATAAGTTATGCCGAAGAGATGTATCATGACTGAGGAATGCACATGCTTTATTATCTGACAAATTATTATTATTATTAACACGATGAAAGATCGGCCTGGAGCTCCCGAAGAAAGGTGGGTTAAAGGCAGCCATGACTAGGGGATAGGGGAAGCATTGAATCGGTTGAAATAAAGGGAAGGTTTTGATAGGTCACAGAGAGAGGTTGAGGGATGAGATGAAAATGTAAAAAGTAGGAGGAGAATGGAGGGGTAAAAATAGAGAGGAAGCGGGAGGTGAGAGGAATGTTTAGGAAGGTGAACTTACCTCCCGCCTGCCCTAGTATACATTTGAGGGTTAGATATAGGGTGGCAGTTGGGGTCCTCGGAGGGTATCAGGTGTGGCAGGAGGGCGAACCATCATAGGTCTGAGATTTCCAAAAGATTATAGTTAATCGGGAACACAAGAAATCCCACTTAACACACCGGAGGCCCATTTATATTTATGAGGTGCTTTATGTTGCATATTAATGTTTGGTGTATGAAGGTAGAAAATTATAAAAATAAACTAATGGATTGCAAAACTTTAAAAATCACAACACCCTTCTTCTTCTTCATTTAATACAACACACTACCAACCATTGCCTAGGTTGGGGTGCAATTCACAACCACGTGTTGCGGTAATGTATTTTGTAATACCGCAATGAAGAAAGCTTCAAACATCAAAAACTAATTTATTTTTGTAAATAAAGATGAAAACTTGAGAACTCTTTTGTCAATAAACTTTATTAGCAAATGTGTCCTTCAGTTACAAGGATTTATTAGAATGCTGTTGGAAGGGCAATTTATGTGGAAATATTTGGAGTACGACATGTTTGTACAGGCTCCTCTCCTCCTCCTGTGTCACTCTCTGTATCTGTCTGTCATTTGTAACCCCTATTCAATGTACAGCTCTACGTAATATGTTGGCGCTATATAAATCCTGTTTATCTTTTATAATGGTTTTGGTGGCACCGATGTACTGGTGTAATAATCATATAGCGCCAGGATAGATGGAGAACAGAGAACGATCCGAACTACCGAATCTGATACCTGGAAAGAAAATAAATACATAAATGAGTTGTTGGTCATATAAGGGGAACCTATACTGAGCCAAATAATGCCCTGGAACAAGAATAATGAAGTGAGAAAATCTTAATGGCATGCTGGTTCCAGGTCACTGGGTCTGATTTATTAAAGTTCTCCAAGGCTGGAGAAGATACACTTTCATTAGTGAAGCTGAGTGATCCAACAAACCTGGAATGAATTTAGTCTAGGATTGCAAACATTTGCTAACAAATAGCAAACGCCTTTTAGGAAATCCATTCCTGGTTTGCTGGATCACTCAGCTTCACTGATGAAAGTCTATCTTCTCCAGCCTTGGAGAGCTTTAATAAATCCGACCCAGTGAATCAGTATTGAACCTGTCCAGTCTGCTTGGGTGCCAGGAATAGTATTTGCTAAGAGAAAGATTGACAAGGAAGCCAGATTTAATATTTCCACCAATATAGGATTTCTTTCACCCCGCAGTAGATTCATTCCAGGTGTTTGAATCTTTAGAATTTAGATCTGGGATCCCTGCAGCTTTCAGTAAGACAAATGGGATCATCAGATGTACAATGGGCGGAATATGTAGGGAAGTGGTAGCTCCCAGTCACCGCCTCTGATGCCCACCCATCCACCATATACATGGCTCTTACACCGGAATCCTTCCTCCTGCCTGGGCTTGGTAATATTGGGTTCATCTGAATGCCATCTGCTGATAAGAGGGCACCAAACACAACCACCAACTATCACATCACTGATATCACAAGTGTGGAGCACCGGAGCACTTCCAAAATGAGAGGTTCCTGATGCTTCCTGAGTCTATGACTCTCCCGGAACTCCTCCTGACCCAATCCTTGCCAGGTTAAGATGATACCCATCAGCCAGTGGGGTAAACCAAAGAGCCCAAATCTTTCCAATGGAATATATGAAGCAAAACACAACTCACCCCGGTGGTATCAGGGATCTGGTAACCAATGTAAAAACTGTAAATCACCAAACTATAACGCATCGTCTTCAGGAATGATCGCTGATGAATGAAATAAAGAGAATAGTGTGACAAATAGAGAAAATGTGAATAATATTATAGTATTACACAATTAGAAATAGACACATTGGTGCTGATTCTCTAAAGGAGTTCAGGCTGTAAGGTGAACAAAGACCTTGCCAGAAATAATTTGCTTGGTAAACGTAATAAAAATTCACTTTGCAAAGACAACCAATTACATGCAGGGAAAATCATTGGAATGTCCCATACGTGTGATTGGACGGTTGAAGTCAGCAGAGCTTCATCTCATTTGCTAAGTGAAATATTCCTTGTGGGAGAATCATTCAGGTAAGTGAACTGCCTGTAATCCTTTAGTAAATCAGCCCCAGTGGGTTAGGAATTCACTTACCCATCTTGACGGATACCTATAATGAGCGCGGCCAGAACTAGCTATAAACCAAAATGCACAAAGGGCAACCTGAAAAACAGGAAGTATATGCCAATATAATTATTATTACCTTCTATTTATATAGCGCTGACATATATTGAAGTCCATAGTCCATAGTCCTGTCATTAAAATGTGCTTATTTATTCGCTGTGTGTGAATTGTACGTTCATGCACCATTGTCAATCATTTTTTCCTTTCTTTAAATTGTATAAACGCAATTAAATGGAAGGAAAAAACAATTGGCAATTGTGCGTAAATGTACTTGTAATGGGATAGGCTTGGGTGAATGTATGGGGAAAGTATACCTTGTATGTATTGTAATTTGTTTTCATGTGTTTAGCAAGGAACAAAGCCAGCTGTGATCAGAAGCTATGGTAATGATTTATGGCTGGTGGGGCATTTAGTATGAATGATTGGCAGGGTGCAGGGTGGTTGTTGTTGGCACAGAAGGGGGAGCTCCGGGAGATTATAACATTGGGACACACGGGAAAATATTTAACTGAAACTTACATTATAAATGTTGGGTCTGCGGTAAGCGTTGTACAAACTGACCAGGCTCACGGTCCAGGGCAACACGGAATGAATCCTGGGAATCTAGAACACAGTTACATTTGTTTCAGTGATTGGTCTTACCAATATAAGACAGCTACACAGAAATCTAAATGTTAAGTTGGCCAAACATTAGAAATAGTCTGAAAGATGAAAGGATGGATCAATCTGTGGGTGAATCAGAAGGACTAATAATAAAATATTAGACTTAGGGTGCTCAAACTAAGGATCCCAGCACGGCCATCCAACACCTCAATCTTACAGGAAATCACACTTTCTACTGCTTTAAAAAACCCAACTTTTCAACCTCACTTACCCATCTTCTTCTGTCTCTCAAGCCCTCACTATTTCCTACCATTCCTTATGCCCCTCCTATTGTGTGATACTTCCCCCACCTCTTAGATTGTAAGCTCTTCGGGCCAGGGTTCTCTCCTCCTCCAGTGTCACTGTCTGTATCTGCTTTTCATTTACAACCCCTATTTAATGTACAGCGCTACATAATATGTTGCTGCTGTATAAATATTATTTATTAATAATAATACAGGAAATTACTAAATGGAAAATTATTCTGCAGGAGCTCCATGTGTGTGGATTGGATCCCCAGGCCTCGTACACACATACATTCATACCAACATTCATCAGATGTCTCCGTGAGGCCCTGGGCCATCTTTTGGACTCCACAAAGTACGGACCGTTGAAAGGAATTATATCTGAAAACAATTCCACCCACCCCTAGCAATGCCACTGCCCAAAGCAAGGCCCACTGAAGCCAATGGTACATACGACCTTGCTGAATAATTTAGCAAATACAGCATAATAATGGATGGAACTACTCACAATCTTCCCGAGCATTTCCCTACCTGTAAAGACAAAACAATAAAACAATAAGAATGCATAGTAGACATGGGATTTATACCAAGCTTGGTTAGTCTGGTTCAGTTCTCGGCCACATTGAATATTGGGTGGGCAGTCATTAGAATATTGGTCTTTATAAAGTCGTGTTGTCCCTATTTGTTGCCCCATTTAACCCAAGATAAGTCTTGGCCATAAAAATACACCTAGGTATGCAAAGTTGAGTTGACAACATACAAATATTAATTGAAATGCAACTTTTCCAAACGTGGCGGTTTCTAACATATTCAGAACATCTAATGTATTTGTGGTACCTATCTTTATCCAATGGTTGATGTTTTACTGACCAAATTTGTTTGTTGTTTGTTCTGGAATCCTGAATCCACCGATCAGATCAATGATAGGCTGCAGTTTATTTCTCAGTATTTGATCATGGCTCTTCTCCCATTGGGTGAACAGGAAGATTCCAGCAGTCATGATCAGAAGGCTGGGCTGGCCGTTCAGGATTGTGTTCCTAGCCTCCTCACTGCTGTCCTTCACATCATCAATGACGACTATGACTCGGTCTTTCCCTGTAATATAAAGGTGAAATGAGTCAGTTCAAACACTATTTCTACATAAAAGGATGTTTTTTTGGGGGTTTCTTCCATTATATGGGTCAGGGTCACCATACAATTGCTGTGGCCAGGGCCAATTAGTGCAACTCCCGGTCATATGAAGGCTGTGCCAGCTATCTACAGGGGAGGACTGAGTTCCTTTGCCCTGGATAAGGGGGAAGAAAATACAACCAAGTGTCCCTTTCATGATAGGGACAGATTTCTGCTACTAAAGTAAGTGTGCCATGATTGATGGGCATGGTGTAAGGTAGGTGTCCCTAAAAGGAACTTCTCCCAGACCAAGCAGCCCCCTTAGTAGCTCACTTTGCAAAGAAAAATACCGATAATTTCAAGGGGAGGTAGTGGTGTTACTAAGGGGTCACAGTAGATCTAAACCCCATTGTAAGATAACATTTTGTCAGAATTTTTTGTGTAAATTGTATACATTTTTGGTGTTCGGATCCCATTGGGGACCCCTTATTATTCCGATCCTGATGGATTTGTTATGCTTGAAGATGGAGCTCTTCCTTACCAAGATTTTGGTATAGTGTTCGTATCTCGTAATCGTAGAGGGAATCAGTGACATCGGTGATATTAATTCGGCCTCGATTTACGGTGTGATACAATATGGCGAATTGGCATTGGTTGATTTGTTGTATGAAGTTATGGTGGTTGTCATTGGAGATAGAGAATGGAAGAACCTCATAGTATTCCCTAAGGCGGTTCGATAGCCAGGAGTATTCAACTTCACCATTCCTGGAGAAGATCCCAACGATTGGCCCCATGACTGGATCTCTTCTATAAAGACAATTCTGGAGATGAAAAACAAACCACCTCAGCTTCTATAAACTGGGAGAATTTTAGCCTTCCTGACCAGTCTCTGAGTAGCCTTCAGAAGACATCACGTTTTTCCCAGCAGAGTATTTGATGATCTGCCGGTAGCACATAGCCTGGGGCTCAATTGTGCGCACCACAGTGCAGGTTCTGTAAGCTGGCCTTATAGAACTGCTCCCTGCTGCCCCATTCATTCAGGGGGTTCAGGGGTGCAAGGTAGGGGTAACTGCACCTCAACCTCACTGCCTGTCTCAACATATCCAAAAAAAGTAACATATCTATAAATTCGTACCAAGGAACCTCCATCGGTGGGGGGGGGGAGGTGGATTTCTACAAAGGTTCGCTTGGGGGCCCCTAAAGAATGAATGCTCACTGCTGCCCTCTTTCAAATAATATATAATCAAAAACATGGATGTTATGGAATAATAATTTTATTATTAATAATAATAAAAATAATTATAAACAGGACCTATGTAGCGCCAACATATTACAGAGAGCTGTACATTAAATAGAGGATGCAAATGACAGACAGTGACACAGGAGGAGGAGAGGATCCTGTCCTGAAGAGCTTACAATCTAGGAGGTGGGGGAGTATCGCACAACAGGAGAGGGATATGGAATGGTGGGTAAGTAGTGAGGGGTTAGGAGACACAAAAAAGACGTGTAGGTGAGGTTGAAGCGTTGGGTTTTGATGGCTCCTTCAAATTAGCTGATAGTAGGAGCAAGCTAAAAAGGACGAGCCCATTCCAGAGAGTTGGGGCAGCTCTAGAGAAGTCTTGTACCCGTGCGTGTGATGAGGTTACGAGTGAGGAAGTCATTAGTAGGTCATTGGATGAGCAGAGAGAGCAGGTGGGGGGAATTTTTTTACCAAGTCAGAAAGGTAAGTGGGACAAGAGCTGTGGAGGGATTTGTGTATCAGGTAGGTAGATAGATGGGGGAGGAGCTGTGAAGGGATTTAAAGGCAAAGCACAGGAGATTAATTTGATTGTAAGATGAAATGGAAGCCAAATTACTACAAAGTGAGGCAGCAGAAGAGGAGTGGTGAGCAAACTGTGTATTAAGGAGGTAAGTGGTTAGGTGGGAAGGCAGTGTATGGGGTAGGTGGGATGGGAAGGCTGTGTATGGGGTAGGTAGTTGGGAAGGCTGTGCATGGGGTAGGTAGGTGGAAAGGCTGTGTATGGGGTAGGTAGGTGGGAAGGCTGTGCATGGGGTAGGTAGGAGGGAAGGCTGTGTATGGGGTAGGTAGGTGAGCAGACTGTGTATGGGGTAGGTAGGTGGGAAGGCTGTGCATGGGGTAGGTAGGTGGGAAGGATGTATATGGGGTAGGTAGGTGGGAAGGATGGATGAGTCTGGCTGAAGCATTCATAATAGATTGTAAAGGAGTCGGGTTAGTGGAATACCAGAAAGGAGGAGGTTACAGTAGTCCAGACGTGAGATGATAAGAGCGTGTACAAGGAGTTTGGTGGTCTCTGGGGACAGGTAGGGGCAGATTTTGGAGATCTTGCTTAGGTGAAAGTGACAGGTGAACTTAAGACAATTGAAAAGAGAACCGGTCCAAGGACTGACCCTTGGGGAACACCAACATGGAGGAGAGTGGGGGAGGTGGAATTATTATTGAAAGAAACATGAAAGGAGCGGTCAGACAGATCTGTAATAGAATCATCAAAGAAGGAAGCTAATACGAGTCGGTGAATTATGTATCTGTTGTCACTGCATTAGTTCTTCCCAGATTCCCCTGTCTGTCTCCCTGCCTCTTCCTGTCTGTTCTTAAAAATGCCCCCACCACCCCCCTAATACCCCCACACCCCCTCCTCCCATTCTCTCCCTTGCAGAATTTCTGCACTTACATTACAGGTTGTTGTTTGTTCTCTTCCTGACAAAGAAAAGGCAGAAATGAAGTGAAAGTGAAACTATACAGAAATGTATAGCAGGGTGGGGGAGGGAACACACAGATCATATAAAGAGGACCTGTCATTCCTGGACAGAATCCAAATACTGAACCATGGCCTGAAGCCTTAGTGTGTTCAAATGTGAGATAAGATTGGATGTGTGAATGATTCATTTGTGTAATGATTCACAAACATGGATTTGAGTCAGGCTAGAAAAAAACAGAAACATTAAACATTTCAGCAGCTCTGTGTGAGATTAGCCATAATGTTTTTATTTTAAGTGTATCATTTTACTCAAAAATTTTGCATGGTCAACATCCTCAAAGCTGGACTCCAGGATGATGAAATATTGTCATACCCTGTTTCCCCTATGATAAGGCCTTGTCTTATATTTTTTAAAATGCCAAAATATGCCCTAGGTCTTATTTTCAGGGGGGTGTCTTATTTTTCAATGAAGAAGACTACAGTAGACATTTATTGTTGAAAATCACTCATGTGCCATTCATTGTCCCCTTCTGTTCACTCTGTGCCATTCATTGTCCCCTTCTGATCACTCTGTGCCATTCATTGTCCCCTTCTGATCACTGACTCGCCAGGTAACAGACTCTGTTAGGGCAGGGATCAGCAGTTTGCTTGTCCTTTGAAGTTACTTTCAGTTTCACTCTGCACTGCAGCCAGTATGGAGGAGTCACACGGAGGCACACAGTATCAGGTATCGGAGGATGTCTTATTTGCGGGGGGTGCTTTATTTTAATTGTTTGAGCAAAAATCGGGGGGTGGCTTTTTTGATGGGGATGCCTTATCATCAGGGAAACACGGTATATAGTTTTTTTTAAACTCTTTCATAAAGATTGCCCACAAAACTAATTTGTTCAACTCCTCACCATTAGTGATCTGACAGCAAAACTTTGGATAAAAAAATGTGTTAAAAAATAAAAATAATGTTAAATTATTTATTGGGTGTTTGTGTTTAACTTATTTTTTTTTTTACAGGTTATCTTACATGTTATCTCTTTCCACACTTTC
Organism: Pyxicephalus adspersus; assembly: GCF_032062135.1. Lineage (NCBI taxonomy): Eukaryota > Metazoa > Chordata > Amphibia > Anura > Pyxicephalidae > Pyxicephalus > Pyxicephalus adspersus. Next base: position 2,460,093 of record NC_092864.1, on the reverse strand, counting down.
CAGCACAGTAATATTATGATACATTTGTTACATTTTTATCTTTTACATATTATCCACTGCAAGAAAAATGTAACAAATGTATCATAATATTACTGAGCTGGAATGTGTGTAACGTGAAATGTGAGTAAAGCTGCATACACAGTCAGATTTCGACCAGATATCGGGCGACAATCTGGGTGTGTACAGTCGGCGTCATTCTTCGTCCGTGGATCCGTCCTGGCAATTGCACGTGTGTACACAGCTTTAGAGATACCTCTAGTGCAGGGCATCTTCTTAGCATAGTGGAATTGCAGAGTTCATTTACAGTTCAGTTCCCACGGTCACATGACCGTGGGAGCTTTGTGGGCACTACAGGATCGTAGTGGAACTGCAGTCTGCAGACTTTGCGGTCACAGCTGTGACTGCAGGCGATTCCCGAGCACTTGAAGTTGAATGGAGACAAGTTTCCCCTCTCATCACATCTAGTGGTTCTAGATCTAGAACACATCCTGTGTTCTTGGATATAGAAACTCTATCCAGGAACCCAAACAATATCTCACTTTTGATCGAATAGCCAACACCACTCACCATGCTCTTACGATTACAATATGAGGTATTATATACATGTTTAGGAAGAATACTCTAAAGGTAACATGTGCTGACACATACCAACCTTGCCAATTAAACTGTCAGTATATATCTATACTGTCCCATATGCAAGAAATCAGTAATGGCTTATGATTTGTAATACAATGCAACAAGAAAAGTTATTATGTGTAATCAATATATCAATACCTGTAAGATCATATGTGAAGCTCTCTGTTAATGGGTGACAGTTGCTTCAGATCAACTCCTATAGTAAAAATCTCTAAAATCAATTGGATACATCTCATTAACAAAATTATTCCCATTGCTTTATAATACAGGGATGTTGAACTCCAGGGGATTTTTACCCCTCATAAGTACTAGCTTTTCATTTTTTAATGTCCCCAGGATAAACAGTGGCAACACACTATCCATTAATATGCAGTATTATCTAGAATATTGAATCCCCTGACAACTATATCAGTTTAGGTGAGATCTCACAGGAATTCGTGGGTAACGTTGTGAGTCACATAACCATCTATGTATTTATAAGTGGGGGCACAGGTGGCACCTGTCCTCTCCTGAGGCTGTGCTGCGGACGCCTTGCTAGAGACTTGCTCTCCACATTGAACCACCAATGTACCTATAATTGTCCTTTCCTTGGGAATCTGCAAAGTTTAGGGCCAGCTTGTGTATGTATATGTAGCCCTATTCTGACCCAGTGGCGCAACCCATGTGGAAGAACAGGAGCAGAATCTTAACTTTATCTGTGCAAACAGGATGAAATCTCCTATAAGTGCAGTGCCTCCAATCAGTTGGGTCTTGTGAGTAACAAGTGCAGTCCTAGTTGAGAATAGTATACTGATACACAATAATCCACACTGTATTAGCAGAAAGAGTCTCTGTATAGAATAGTACATTGTTTTTCAACCTTTTTTGAGCCACGGCACATTTTTTACATTAAAAAAATCCCGCGGCACGCCACAATTCAAAAGTGTTACAAAATAAACTTTGTAGCTAATTCTCGCCTCTAAAAATAAACAAGGCGCTTGAGCTACCTACTGCCACCCACTGACATGGAAGAGTATTACATTACTCTGCCAGTCACTACAGCACAGGCACTCAACAATGATAATTGGATAATTTCCCACGGTACACCTGAAGATCTCTCACGGCACACTAGTGTGCCACGGAACAGTGGTTGAAAATCACTGGAATAGTAACATTATATGAAATCCAGCGTAACATCAAACTTTGCAATCTTCAAACAGCAGCAGTGTAAACATGTTAAAGTCCTTTCAGTATGTCTCAGTGAGGGGATTGTGCCATCACTTACAGTCTGAAGTTATACTTTCTCTGCACATGCAACAGAATCTGAGTCTCTCCATACCATGTCCTTCTTAAGGACTTACCCAGGCTAGGGCAGTACTGATAATCTCACCCCAAAAGTGCCGAGGGCACAGCAGCCATCTTGGAACATGGCAAAACACATACTGCAGTAATTATCACAGAATGCATTTTATTCTCTAAATTACTACATTGCTACATATACATGTATCTAGATATACATGTCCATGTATGTGTGTATAAGTGTGTGTATATGTCGGCATACCTTTAACTATGTGTCTCTATTTAATATATTAGCAATTAGGAGACGAAAATCACCATCCCTCACCTTCATAATAACATCAATTAACATTTTTTTGGATTCAGCAATGCAAAAGTGATAAAGGTGAATATGTGATTATGGCCGTATCATCTAATAAGCTAGTATATGAGTCTTTCTATATAGTAACTCCTATTAAGCCCATTTTTTACACATAGAAACTGGGACATCAGCACATCATATGTGCACATACCCTCTATAATTGAAAAAAAGCATTAATGATCAATTGGAGCCAACAATGTACGTCTCTGGATATTCACAGCAACTTATCACTACCTATGTCTTTCCAGTTACCCAATCATACATTGTTATGATTACTATACTATTACCTTTATAGATACCCTAACAAGTTAAAAACCTCCTAACCTCTGATTGCTCATTACATGGATACTAATGGATTTCTCTGTTTACAGTTAGCTATATTACACTCATTACTCATTTGTACTTTTTTGGCTACTAGGCCATATTAGGAGGTAAAGAAGGCACACTAGGCTGGACTCTCTCTCGAGTCCCTCGCTGATGGCTCTGCCCTCCACAGGAACGCCCCTGAAGGGAAATCCCTCTACCCCCAAACAATAACACTCCCCCTACAGGCACCTCTGATAATAACACTGCCCCTACAGGTACCTGAGATTATAACACTGCCCCTAAAGGAACCTAAGATTATAACACTGCCCCTACAGGTACCTCAGATTATAACACTGCCCCTACAGGTACCTCAGATCATAACACTGACCCTCACAATCACAAGAGATCATAGCACTGCCCCTACAGACATCCCAGATCATCATACTGCCCCACAGACACCCAAGCTCACAACACTGCCTCCAAAGACACCTGGGCAGATCATAATGCTGCCCCACAAGCATTTCAGATCATACCATTGCACCTACAGGCACCGCATATCATAAAAATGCCCCCACAGGCACCCCAGATCATACCACTGCCCCTACAGGTAGTCTAGATCTTAAAGCTGCCCCTACAGGCACCACAGATCACAAGACTGCCTCTAAAGACACCTCAGATCATACCCTGCCCCCACAGGCACCACAGATCATAACACTGCCTCTACAGGCAGCCCATATCATAACACTGCCCCCACAGGCACCACAGATCATAACACTCCCCCACAGGCAGCCCAGATCATAACACTGTCCTCACAGGTACCACAGATCATAACACTGTCCCCACAGGCATCCTAGATCATAACACTGCCCCTACAGGCACACCAGATCACAACACTGCCTCTAAAGACAACTCAGATCATAACATTGCCCCCCACAGGCACTCCAGATCATTACACTGCCCCCAAAGGTACCCCGGATCATAACACTGCTCCCACAGGCACCCCAGATCATAACACTGCCCCCTACAGATACCACAGATCATACCACTGCCCCCATCGACATCCTAGATCATAACACTGACCCCACAGGCACTCCAGATCATAACACTGCCCCCACATGTACCCCAGATCATAACACTGCTTCCACAGGCACCCCAGATCATAACACTGCCCCCACAGGTACCTCAGATCATAACACTGCCCCCCACAGACACCCCAGATCATAGCACTGCCCCCACAGGCACTCCAGATCATATCAGCACTCCCACTGGCACCACAGATCATAGCTCTGCCCCAATGGCATATCAGATCGTATCACTGCCCCCACAGGCACCTGAAATCTTAATACACTCCCACAAAAGCCAACCAAGATCAAATCACTGACCACAAATTTTTGGGGTCTTTTTATTTTCTGGCCAAGCAGTGTAAAAGCCTGTGCACAGACCTGTATGCAATACATTCTACCTTAAATTTACAGATACACACCAGAGAGCCAGACATCACCCAGGGCAGTTGTGGACTTCCAGTGTGCACCTGCACCAAATTTATGCAAGTTGACTCAGCTGTGCTTGGGTCCTTCCCTCCTCACCGAGAACTGATCCTCATTCCCTATTTTTAGGACTGATAGGCTGCAGGTAGTAGGTTGATGATACGTGCTGTAAATCCTTACTGGAATGTCCAGGTCAGTATATAGTTATGGAAAAAAACAACCATCACTAACCCTACTGACTGCTGGGCAGAAAAGTGAGGGGATGGAGCCGGGGGCTTTAAATATGACATGTGACATGGCGGGGCGTCTACAAAAAGACATCACATCATAGGTTGGTGAAATACAAATATCTGACCTCTGTTATAGGGTCAGAGACTTGCCTGTGCGGTAAATCTTTATATACTTACCTTGTGGGAGGATGATGATGATAAAGATGACAGCACAGCAAGCAACCTGCCTATCGTGCCTATCGACTGAGCACCAGCAAGAAAACTTTTTTTATGTAAAAGAGAAAAGAGAGATTGTTACTAAGAGAACGAGGAGGGTACTTACTGAATAACACCGAAATACCCCAACACTTACCGCTCTCATACTGGAATAATACCAAAACACAGCCAACAGTTCCATCACCGTCACCATCAGAGGAATAAGAAGTCTGGCCTGCAGAAGGCTCTGCAAGACAATTGTTGTTTTTGATATTGTAATATTTTAGTAATATGATATCTGGTATCACTTTAGATGAAACATAATGACCTAAAACATCATCGCCTGTAAATTCTGCCACATCTGCTCTGGCGCCGCCTCTCCTGCTTGTGGCCAATAAAGGTTACTACAAGAAATGTCCGTGCTGCCTCAGAGATTCTAAATTTTCTGGGTAATAAAAGCTTTAGTCTGATTGGCTGCAGTGTGGAAAAACATTGAGTGTGGAGGCCACTCCCCTTATAAAATCCAGGAGCTGACAATCTACACTGACAGATATATAGAAGATGCCTCCGCTGCTCTCTTAAAAATGCCATAGGCTGGTGATCCAATAGCTTCCTTCAACCATGGCGCAAAGAATTTGTTGCCCATTTTGGGCATTCTCATTCAGTCAATCAGAGGTTAAACCAAATCAGAGAGGAAGTTTTTCAGGGAATACGGGGCATTAAATCTCATACTGCTGATTGGAGAGCTCTGGCTGTGACTCTTGGGGGCGGGGCCTCTGCAGATTGTAAGATATCTGTTGCATTTCCATGGAATTAATTTGGATTGTACAAATCAAAATTTTCATATAATACATTACAATGTATTATATTTTCCATATATTGTTCTTTGACACTGGATAATATATGTAGTAATTTACATAACCTAATAAAAGGACCATCATAACACAATGCAGGGGGCTGATCTACCTTCTTTTTGCCCTGGGGTACGTGCTTCGGCCCATCTATGGGGTAGGTGAGATGGAGCACAGTGTCCGACTTCAGGTCACAGGTTTGCCAGAATAGGAAGAAAGTAAAATGTTCAGTTAGATAAATGTACAGAGATTTTATCCAATCACTCAGATCTAAACTACCACCCAATAGTTTTCCCACCCCCCCAAAAAAAAAAAAAATGTAAGAGGTATTCTTCCCACTAACCATCACACTAATATACAATGATCTGTGGATATAATTATAGCCAGGGTTTCCTGAAGACCTGAAAGTGTGTTTATTACAGCTACACCCCCTGGAAGGTGACGGGGGATTACCTGGGGTGCAGAATCTATGTCTCCCAGTCTTCACCAGAGCAACCCACAAGGGATGGTGGGCCGATGACTCTAGTGGCCATAGCACAAGTTTGTTGCAGGGAAAACAGCAAGCAACGGCCCCCAGGCTCTAGACACCAGGGGCACGTGGAACAGAGGGCTTCAGTGTAGGGATAGCCAAGATCGGGGGGGATTAGTAACATTTTTCAAGATTCCCCTGTGTTAAAAAGGTTGAGAAAGGTTTCTTTAGAAATATTTCATTATTTCATTCTATCAAATAGCTGTAGCCCCTGAAATGTGCTGGCCTGTCACCTTGGGTTTCTACGATATGATAAACCAGTTTGGCTCTTCAGCCATTGGTTGCTCAAATTTCATGTACCCCAAAAATACCTCATGTACCCCATTAACCAAGTCCTCTACTTTGCCCTAATTAGTGGTTTCTTTATTGGCATGTCACAAATAGGGGGCTAATTGACAATACTAAAAGACTTTAGGATTTGCTAAGTGATTGAAACAAATGCACTATTTAAACTGTAGCAATATAAGTAACATATGTAATATAAAAAAAAATTAAAAAATATTTTGGTGCTCCAGAATAATAAATGGGATAATATTATAGCATTGATAACTGAAAATTACATTTCTAGCATCTGATCACTTTATGTGTCAGTCAGGCACCGGGGTTGGGTATTCCACATTCACCTTTCCTCTCCTTATGTGCTGCACTTGCGCATGCTGAGAATGAATGAACTTGCCTGACCAATCAAGATCATCTTGGGGAAATAAAGAAGGAAGATGGTGGCGCCCTACGATGGAACGGAAATACATGAGTAGGGGTTTGGTTTAGCTTTAAAGGGTCAGCAGGTTAATGAAACTGAACCCCATCAGAAGCCATCCCCCCACTTAACTCCTTATAACTCCTATTACACCACCAAGCCTGGGTGTGGATATTATCAAAGTTCATGTTCTTTACATTTATCTATATTAAATGTCATTTGCCACTTATCAGCCCAATCAAACAGTACATTCAGGTCTGCTTGTAGATTATAGACATCCTGTATGGACTAAATTCCATTACATAGTTTGGTGTCATCTGCAAACACAGAAATCCCAATCTCTATATCATTTATAAAGATGTTAAACAGTAAAGGTCCCAACACTGAACCCTGGGGTACACCACTAATAACCTTAGACCATTCAGAGTATGAATCATTAATTACAACTCTCTGGATGCGATCTTTAAGCCAGTTCTCTATCCATTTACAGATTGACTTTTCTAAACCTATCAACCCTAACTTGTATATTACCCGTCTGTGGGGTACAGTGTCAAATGCTTTAGCAAAGTCCAAGTACACTATATCAACTGCTACTCCCCTGTCTACCTGTTTACTTAATTCCTCATAAAAAAGAGTACATTTGTTTGACAGGTTCTGTCTTTTTTGAAGCTATGTTGACTATCACTTATAATATTATTTCCTAGCAGAAATTCCTCTATGTGGCTCTTTATCAAACTCTCTAGGACCTTTCCAACTATAGGCAGTAAACTAACCGGTCTGTAGTTACCTGGTAATGGCTTTGCTCCATTTTTGAAGTTAGGAACCACATTGGCCTTACACCAATCCATTGGTACCTTGCAAGTGACTAAAGAGTCTCTAAAAATTGGAAATAATGGCTTTACAATAACTGAGCTCAGCTCTTTGAGGACACGTGGATGTAATCCATCAGGTCCTGGTGCTTGTTGTCAACCTCAATTTTTCCCAGCTGTTTCTCAATCATATCAACTCTGAGCCATTGTGACTCATTTAAGACAGTGACATTGCCATTATAAATTTGGACTTGAGCTCTGCCATTTTCCTTTGTGTACATAGAGCTAAAAAAAAAAGTTTATTAAATCTACCTTGTCTTTATCCTCATTTACCAATCAGAGACTGTAAGGGGCCTACATGCTTAGATCTGATCTTTTTGCTATTAATGTATTTTAAACATTTTGGAGGTTTGCCTTACTTTCCTTTGCAATCTGGCTTTCATTTTGAAGTTGTTAGCATTTTATCTCCTTTTATCTTTTGGTTTATTTTTTAAAGTTTTCAAACAATGAAGGTGATCCTTCATTTTTATATTTTTGGAATGCCACATAGGTTTTAATTTTAGCCTCTTAAACTTATTACCCATTGGAATATATTTTTCAGTTTGGTTTTGTAGAACAGACTTGAAACATTCCCATCTCTGTTCTGTGTTCTTTGAGGACAATATTGTCTCCCGGTCCAAGTCACAGAGAGCCGCCCTTAATAATGGAAAATTTGCGCTCTTAAAATGAAATGTTTTTTATCTTTCCTGTTTTTGCTTCCTGTTTAGAGCTTCCATTAAATGAAATCATATTATGGTCACTGCTACCCAGATTCTCTTATTTGCACATTTATAAGCTCTGCAATGTTAGAAAGAACTAGGTCCAGCAGAGTATTATTTCTAGTTGGGGCTTCTATAAACTGTACCATAAAATTATCTTGTAATAGGTTCACAAATTTCCCCCTGTTGCTGTTCCTGTAGTGCCATTACTCCAGTCAATGTCAGGGTAGTTGAAATCTCCCATGATTAAAACACTTCTCTTGTTGCTCCTTTTTGTATCTGTGCTAGTGTTGTTTTTTTATTTCTTTCCCACATTCAACTCCACCCATAATGCCTCAACCTCATGGCTTGTTCCATCCGCAGTTTCTTCTTTCACATTCACTTTTAGATCACTTCTCACATACAGACACCACAATCCTTCCGTTTGACTGTCTTTATGAAAGAGCCATTTCTGGCATACAGGTTGTACCCCAATGAAAAGTCAGCCCAGTTCTCTATGAACCCAAACCCTTCCCTTCTACACCGGGACTTAAGCCATGCGTTTAGCTGCCTAAGCATCCTCTGCCTTCCCTGTGTTGCGCATGGCACAGGCAATCTGCCAGAGAACATAACCTTGGAGGTCCTTTTCTTCAACTTGAAACCTACTTCTTTAAACTGATATTTAAGGATCCTCCATCTTCCATCTATATTATCATTGGTTCTAACATGGACCAAGACAGCTGGGTCTTGTCCAGTCCCTCCCAGTAGTAGTCCACTCGGTCCACCACATGCTGAGCCCTGGCACCGAGCAACTGCAACATTATCATCTTAATAACTGTCATACACGCAACACATAACCTCAATATACCCCTGAGGAAGCCAATAGGCAAAACGCGTCGGGCTAGACGGTACTTTTGTTATGCATGTGGGTGTGGACCCACTGTGCCACTGACTGGGTATGCTCCGGAGGGGCGTAACTAAGCCTCTACCTGGTCTTCACTAGAGCCTCTGATGGTGAGGATAGGCTTGGGCCGCAGGGTAGCTGCCAGGTGCCACTCCAGAGCAACCCCCAGGTCAGTGGCAGCTGACCAGAGAGGTCAGGGTACTTGGTGCAAGCATAGAGGGGCTTGCGTGGCCAAGAAGGTGATGGCAATCAGACAATGTCCAGAAACAAGATCCGAAGTCAGGGTCAGGTGGCAATCAGGCAAAGGTCCAAAAACGTAATCCGAGGTCAGGGTCAGGCGGCAAACAGGCAAAGTCCAAAGGGTAAGTAAACAAGGTCCGGTACACATTAAAGCAAACAGAGGAAACACCTTTTCACTAGGAGTTGCACAGGATTGTGTCACTGTCCCTTCCATGACTGAAGTTTGAGGATCTGTCAGACAAGCTGCATGTGTGATTATCTGACAGTCTCTTTGTTTTTACTTGTTTCTGTGTTGTTGTTTGTAATGAGCACTCCGATTGTATCAGCTGCAGCTGGTGGTCATTACTGCTCCTCCACTTAGTCTAGCCTCACACTTCATGCTGTGCGGTTACCACAAGTTGTGCAATACCACAATGCAAGGATTTAAATAGGTTTTAAATATCAAAATTTATTTCATGCTTTGTAAGTAAAGATTAAAACCCGAGAACCCCTTGGTCAATAAACTTTATTAGTTTAATTTTCATTCTCTTACAATGTGTTAATATTTAGAGCAGACATGTTTGTGCAGGGTCCTCTCCTCCTCTTGAGTCACTGTCTGTATCTGTCTGTCATTTGCAACATCTATCTAATGTACAGCGCTGTGTAATATGTTGGCACTATAAAATACTTTTTTTTTTATTTAAAAAAGTTATTGGTGGCACCGGTGTACTATGCCATGGTGTGATAATCATACAGCTGCCATGATGGCTGGAGAACAGAGAACGGTCCGAACTGATAGCAAATCTGATACCTGGAAAGAAAATAAATACATAAATACATTTTGTTTATGAGTTGTTGGTGTGGAATATACTTTCATACAAGTCACATAAGGGGAACCTATACTGAGCCAAATAATGCCCTGGAACAAGATTACAGCATGTAAAGTCAAACAAAGTCAGTACATCTGAATGGCATGCTGGTTCCAGGTCACTGGGTCTGATTTATTAAAGCTCTCCAAGGCTGGAGAAGATACACTTTCATTAGTGAAGCTGAGTGATCCAACAAACCTGGAATTAATTTAGTCTAGGATTGCAATCCATTCCAGGTTTTCCTCATCACACAGCTTGCGGGTGAAGTTTATCCTCTCCAGCCTTGGAGATCTCCAATAATTGAGGCCCAGTGACTCAGGCTGTCCAGTCTGCTTGAGTGCCAGGAATAGTGTTTTCCAAGGGAGAGATCAACAATGGAAGCTGGACTCTATATTTCCACCAATATTGCTGTAATTTCACCCAGATTATTGAAGAATTCATTCCAGGTGTTTGGACCTTTCTAACATTTCCAGCCCATCCAAAGCATAGAATTTAGATCTGGGATACCTGCAGCTTTCAGTAAGACAAATTGGATCATCAGATGTACAATAGGTGGAATATGTAGGGAAGTGGTAGCTCCCATTCACCGTCTCTGATGCCCACCCATCTTCCATATACATGGCTCTTACACCGGAATCCTTATTCCTGCCTGGGCTTGGTAATATTGGGTTCATCTGAATGCCATCTGCTGATAAGAGGGCACCAAACACAACCACCAACTATCACACAACTGATATCACAATATGGCAAGTGTGGTGCACCGGAGCACTTCCCTAACAAGAGGTTCCTCATGCTATTGCTTCTGGTTTTCATATTTGTGACTCTCATTGTGGGTACCTCTCCAGTCTTTCCTCTGCTTCCAGTAATACGTTGCTGTATGGACTTCTGTTTATAATATAAATCTGCTGTATCCTTATAGTCTATGACTCTCCCGGAACGCCTCCTGACCCAATTCTTGCCAGGTTAAGATGATTCCCATCAGCCAGTGGGGTGAACCAAAGAGCTCAAATCGTTCCAATGGAATATATGAAGCAAAACACAACTTACCCCGGTGGTATCAGGGATCTGGTAACCAATGTAAAAACTGTAAATCACCAAACTATAACGCATCGTCTTCAGGAATGATCGCTGATAAATGAAATAAAGAAAATAGTGTGACAAATAGAGGAAAGGTGAATAATATTATAGTATTACACAATTAGAAATAGACACATTGGTGCTGATTCTCTAAAGGAGTTCAGGCTGTAAGGTGAACAATGACCTTGCCAGAAATAATTTGCTTAGTAAACGTAATAAAAATTCACTTTGCAAAGACAACGAATTACATGCAGGGGAAATCATTGGAATGTCCCATACATGTGATTGGATGGTTGAAGTCAGCAGAGCTCATTTCGTTTGCTAAGTGAAATATTCCTTGTGGGAGAATCATTCAGGTAAGTGAACGGCCTGTAATCCTTTAGTAAATCAGCCCCAGTGGGCTAGGAATACACTTACCCATCTTGACGGATACCTATAATGAGCGCGGCCAGAACTGGCTATACACCAAAATGCACAAAGGGCAACCTGAAAAACAGGAAGTATATGCCAATATAATTATATTACCTTCTATTTATATAGCGCTGACATATTATGCCTCCATAGTCATGTCACTAGCTGTCCCTCAGAGGAGCTCACAATCTAATAGCCCTACCATAGTCATATGTCATTATCACAGGCTCAGGAAAATTTGGGGGGGCTAATTACCCTAACTGAATGTTTTTGGAATGTGGGAGGAAACCGGAGTACCCGGAGGAAACCCAGACAAACACAAATTGTTTTACACACATTGGTTTATTTTTTTTTTTTGTTCGTTTTCACCCAATGAAATTAGAGTCTTGGCTCCTATCGTATTATTATACAGAGGCACTATCATGATAGAGGGATGTACATGATTTATTATCCCCCTCCTATTGTGTGATACTTCCCCCACCTCCGAGATTGTAAGCTCTTCGGGGCAGGGTCCTCTCCTCCTGTGTCACTGTCTGTATCTGTCTGTCATCTGTAACCCCTATTTATTGTACAGTGCTGCATAATATGTTGGTGCTGAACATAGCCATTCTACATTCATCCTTTTCTCTATGGATATGGGTGATTATTTGCTGAAAAAGAAGGAATATTCTGTGGCTCTGTGGCTGCAATGGATTATACAATTCCTTAAATTACTAAAAATACTAACATAAAATATATATTGACCTACTGCAAATTAATTGATAAAACATTTACTTTCAATGTAGATATTTATACAAAAACTATCTAAAATGTGCTTATTTATTCACTGTGTGTGAATTGTACGTTCATGCACCATTGTCAATCATTTTTTCCTTCCTTTAAATTGGGTAAACACGATTAAATGGAAGGAAAAAACAATTGGCAATTGTGTGTAAATGTACTTGTAATGGGATAGGCTTGGGTGAATGTACGGGGAAAGTATACCTTGTATGTATTGTAATTTGTTTTCATGTGTTTAGCAAGGAACAAAGCCAGCTGTGATCAGAAGCTATGGTAGTGATTTATGGCTGGTGGGGCATTTAGTATGAATGATTGGCAGGGGGCAGGGTGGCTGTTGTTGGCACAGAAGGGGAGCTCCGGGAGATTATAACATTGGGACACACGGGAAAATATTTAACTGAAACTTACATTATAAATGTTGGGTCTGCGGTAAGCGTTGTACAAACTGACCAGGCTCACGGTCCAGGGCAACACGGAATGAATCCTGGAAATCTAGAACAGAGTTACATTTGTATCAGTAATTGGTCTTACCAATATAAGACACCTACACAGAAATCTAAATTTTAAGTTGGCCAAAATTAGAAAGATGAAAGGATGGATGAATCTGTGGGTGAATCAGAAGGACAAGTATTAAAATATCATGAAAAGGAATTGAGATGGTTTATACTCGGGTAGAGGTAAACACAGGGTATGAATATCACCAAATGCCATCCAACACCTCAATCATAAAGGAAATGACACTTTCTACTGCTTTAAAAGAGTCTTTCCTCACTACTAGTGATAAGCTAGAATGCCATGGCTGCATTCATTGAGATGATCCCCAGCACTAGAGGTTAATCACAGGGGATGGCAAACTCCATTGAGAGTTCTTCTGCAGTTCCACTGAGATCCCCGGGCACTAGAGGTTATTTAACCTCTAGTGCTCCGGGATAGCAGTGGATTCTCAGAGCTGCAATCATTCTTGCCTATTTCTGGGGATCGCACACTGAGCTGATCAATGAATGCAGCCGGTGCTGCATTTATTGATCAGTGCATCCTGCAATTTTTTTTTTCTTATACATTCAAGCTCAATCAGCTAATTTACACCGGCCATTCTCACTTACAATTTCGGTAAGCGGGAACGGCCGAATTCACCGCTCGCTCATTACTGTTCACTACTTCCCACCATTCCATACCCCCCTCCTAATGTGTGATACTCCCCCCATCTCCTAGATTGTAAGCTCTATGGGTCAGAGTCCAGAGTTCTGTGTCACAGTATCTGTCTGTCATTTGCATACAAAGCAAATATTCTGCGCTCCTCCATTTCACAAGTGTGTTGTACTAAGGCCGGGAAATGTCTAACCCATCCACCCAGCACTGATTATACCCATACCTGGTCCTGGACTTTACCAGGACAGACATCACATCTTCTCAGGTTTCACAGGTCTGCCCATACTCATACTTTTGGTTCCTCATCTAACAAATGTATTCAACCATTGGCAAGAGAAAAAAACAAAAGGTTATGTACTTTACTGCATGTAAATGAACTATGGAGTCCATGGTCTGCTATTCTCATGTATAGGCCGCTTCACCCAATGGTTGACAGTCAATGCATACTTACAAACGACAAAAAACTGAATGGCTTCCAGAAGATAGTCTTGGTGAGTACAGCTGCCCAGAGGCTGACCAGCAAAAACTGCACAAAGAGAATAACACAACAATCAGAACTCCTTAGAAGGAAGCCAATAATCTGTACACAGGGGCTGCAAAGGTGAGAGGCCAATGGAGACCTCCATCCGAGGGGAGTTTATTAAAGATTTCTCAATCAATACAATACGGGATTTATATTATACATAACAATAAAATACATTTCAGTTTTTTGCTGTTTTTATTTATTGAAGTTTCGTTAAACTTCTCACAAAGGTTTCAGATGCTAAGGTTTTCACGCATCTCTATATTAAGCTGTTCAGGAGAAGACATAGAAGAGAAATAAGGAATACTCACGTTTCTGCCAACTGGTGAGTGATAGGTTTCATGAATTGCAATCGCTGAAAAAGTTGCAATCATGCAATAATATACCTGAAAAACAGGATTATCAACACAATAAAACCTGACCATAACATATAAGTATGTACACACAATGGATTATAATGTGCAATTATTTATTTCCCAGAGAATCTTTAATTTGCAAGCAATACAACTCATGATGGTTGCCCATTAAAAAAAACACCTTATACCCAAGGTTATCGTCCTCGATAAATCATAAATCTCATGAAAATTGTAACTAATTTAACCTTTCAATATCACCACTGCCTTTTTATTACATGTACAGGTTGTGGCCCTCGTACAAGTAGGGGCCGGTAACTGCTGACTGGGTGGGACCAAAATGTAATGGAGGAGTCAAAGACAAAAGTGTAGTCAGATGGAGCCAAGGTTAGGGCAGGCAGTGATCAAGAGTAGTCCGAGAGAGCCGGGGTTCAGAGACAGAATCAGGGAATGCAGACAAGAACCTGGAATCAGAACTCCTTGTTGGGGCACATCCTGTGTATATCAGGCATATCCCTATATAAGGGAAGTCATGTAACCAGCAGGTAAGTGCTGCAGCTGAGGAAGCTCTGGTGGTGTTCACCCTTACGCCAGTAGATGGAGCACGTCTATGGAATACTCTAGTCCACTGGGGTAAAGGGGCAGCTCTCAGGCAGTCACATGACTCAGGAAGCGACCAGTAGAGAAATTGCTGGGCACAGCTGATGCTGCTGGCTGCAGAGGAGTGCAAGGTGGGTGACACAGATAAAGGAACAGATCCCTTGGACCTGTAGGGATCTGTGACAAACAACTTGACTTTTCCAGTGACAGTTCTTTAAGACATGGGGGAGGGGCCCAGGAAGTTTACGTAGTATAGGGCCCGGGCATTTCTGATGGCTGGCCTGCAGCCGAGGCTCCTACCCAATGAAATGTACAATGCAATGAATATGCAGCTGAGTAAAGAGTGATGTGAGACAATGAAGCCTATAAATGCCCTCAAATGCTGACGCTATCTACACATCATGCTCAAACCAAAGATGCAGATAGGCTGCTATGCTGAACATTCCGATTGCCTGGCCTTTATACTATTTTAAGGGCTACTTCACATTGATCTGCTGCAGCCTGTAGACCCCCACATGGAAGCGCCTGTTCACCGCATTGGGAAGGGGTCATGATGCAAGCTGGAGTTTAGGAAGATGGTGGTGAAGGTGCACTCTCCTAATTTCCTCAATTCTCCTAAACTCATTGGAGCTTTCAGTGGTCATCCTAAATCATTTTATATCCGCACCTTGGAGGTCTTGGTTCTTGGTTCTTATAAGATTCAAATCAGCGGAACCCAAAACCTTTTTCCATTCCCTAATAAACGTTGTGAAGCCTTGTATATAATTGAAAAATGAGAGATGAACAGTTTTTTAGGCAACTGCAATAGTTTACCTAAATTATAAGGTTACCATGCTCAGCTAAATAAAGCACAAGTGGGCTATTGGTGAGGAAATGTATAAATAACATAATGATTCTAATTAAAGAATAGATTAATAAATAGATATAGAAGATTGTCCAAAAGATTGCCGAAAGCTTTAGGGAAATACAGTCTGCTCTTTTCCCAATGCATTTCGCCATTTGGTTTTCTCAGGGGAGTGGTTGGGATTTGGTCCTAGGATGACTAAGTATTCAGATCAATATATCCAGATCTATGTATGTGGTGCCAGGTGGATATGTAGAATTAGTCAACCAAATCCCAAACTAATTTTGGTCAGCAAGGGGCCAAAAGTAAATGTTTTGGAACTTTCTCAAATGGTGTCTTGATGTAGCACCCAACATCAAAGAAAGCTGTTCATTAAGCCCCGAGGCAGAGACTGAAATATATGCCACTGCACTCCCCGGGCTTTGACACTTCTCAGCGCCCTTCTCCTCCCTTGAACCTTCAAAGCTCCCGATCACACCCATCACACACAGATTCTCAGACTTCCCCACACATTTATTGATAAATTAAGGATTCCTAATCTGATCAGCGTCAGTGCGAGAACATAGAGACTGGTGCCACCCTGTGTGTGGTGATGCCTGGTATGTACTGCCCCTACCCACCCCTAACAATGCCACTACCTAAGCAAAGCCTACTCTGGACAATGGGTAATACAACCTTCCGGAATAATTTACCAAATACAACATAATATTGTATTGAACTACTCACAGTCTTCCAGGGCCTTCTTTCATCTGTAAAGACAAAACACAGAAACAATAAAAATCTATACCAGATTTTTGATTTAGTGCTCAATACTCAGGCACATTGAATATTGGGTGGGCAGTCATTAGAATATTGGTCTTTATATATATATTTATAAGTTGTGTCACACAGTACTGTCCAGGGCTGCCTGGAACATTTGAAAAAGTTTCATTTTTTAATGAGTTGTAATATATTATATATAGAATAAGACCAATCTATAGCGTAATGACCAATCCGACCATCAGATAATGACCTAACTCACTGATTGCTCAAATTCCGAGTTTGGAAGGTTGGAGTAGCTCAAATCAAAACTTTCTTCAAAAGTTTTTAACTTGTGTTAAAGTGCTTTCATTCATCATTTGGAAGACCAATACAGATAAGACTCATTTCACGTTGAATTTGAGGTTACTAAGATGTAGAAGAGTGAAAGGTTCCCTATTTCTTCTCCCATTTCAGCCAAAATTAAATTTGGTCATAAAAATATACCTAGGTATGCAAAGAAGATCTAACAACATACACATATTAATTGAAATGCAACTTTTCCAAACGTGGCCGTTTCTAACACATTCAGAACATCTCAGGGATTTGAGGTACCTGGTTGGATCTCACACTTAGACTGACCAGAACGTTCTGGAATTGTAAACTTACACATTTGGATCAGAAAAATGATAGGCTGCAGTTTATTTCTCAGTATTTGTTCATTGCTCTTCTCCCGTTGGGTGAACAGGAAGATTCCAGCAGTCATGATCAGAAGGGTGGGCTGACCGTTCAGGATTGTGTTCCTAGCTTCCTCACTGCTGTCCTCCAAATCATCAATGACGACTATGACTCGGTCTTTCCCTGTAATATAAAGGTGAAATGAGTCAGTTCAAACACTATTTCTACATAAAAGGATGGCATTTTGGGGGTTTCTTCCATTATATGGGTCAGGGTCACCATATAGTTGCTGTGGCCAGGGCCAATTAGTGCAACTCCCGGACATATGAAGGCTGTGCCAGCTATCTACAGGGGGGTAACTGAGCTCATTTTGCCCTGGATAAGGGGGAAGAAAATACAACAACGTGTCCCTTTCATGATAGGGACAGTATTCTGCTACTAAAGTAAGTGTGCCATGATTGGTGGGCATGGTGTAAGGTAGGTGTCCCTAAAAGGAACTTCTCCCAGACCAAGCAGCCCCCTTAGTAGCTCACTTTGCAAAGAAAAATACCGATAATTTCAAGGGGAGGTAGAGGTGTTACTAAGGGGTCACAGGAGATCTAAACCCCATTGTAAGGCAAAATTTGTCAATATTTTTTGTATAAATTGTATACATTTTTAGATTTCGGATCCCATTGGAGACCCCTTATTATTCCCATCCTGGAATTGTGATGGATATGTTATGCATGAAGATGGACGTCTTCCTTACCAAGGATTTGGGATAGTGTTTGTATCTCCACATCGTAGAGGGAATCAGTGACATCGGTGATATTAATTCGGCCTCGATTTCTTGTGTGATACAATATGGCGAATTGGCATTTCTTGATTTGTTGTATGAATTTATGGTGGTTGTCATTGGAGATACAGAATGGAAGAACCTCATAGTATTCACTGTTCAGACTTTTCAATAGCCAGGAGTATTCAGATACACCATCCCTGGAGAAGATCCCAACGACAGGCTCCATGACTCGATCTCTTCTATAAAGACAATTCTGGAGATGAAAAACAAACCAACTCAGCTTCTATAAACTGGGAGAATTTTAACTTCCTAGTACATAGCTTGGTGGTAGGAGGGAAGGCTGTGTATGGGGTAGGTAGGTGAGGAGGCTGTGTATGGGGGTAGGTAGGTGGGAAGTCTGTGTATGGGGTAGATAGGTGGGAAGGCTGTGTATGGGGTACATAGGTGTGAAGGCTGTGTATGGGGGTTGGTAGGTGGGAAGTCTGTGTATGGGGTAGGTAGGTGGGAAGACTGTGTATGGGGTAGGTGGGAGGGAAGTCTGTGTATGGGGTAGATAGGTGGGAAGGCTGTGTATGGGGTAGGTAGGTGGGAAGACTGTGTATGTGGTAGGTAGGTGGGAAGGCTGTGTATGGGGTAGATAGGTGGAAAGGCTGTGTATGGGGTAGATAGGTGGGAAAGCTGTGTATGGGGTAGATAGGTGGGAAGGCTGTGTATGGGGTAGATAGGTGGGAAGTCTGTGTATGGGGTAGGTAGGTGAGGAGGCTGTGTATGGGGTAGATAGGTGGGAAGGCTGTGTATGGGGTAGGTAGGTGGGAAGACCGTGTATGGGATAAGTAGGTGGGAAGACTGTGTATGGGGTAGGTAGGTGGGCAGGCTGTGTATGGGGGTAGGTAGGTGGGAAGTCTGTGTATGGGGTAGGTAGGTGGGAAGACTGTGTATGGGGTAGGTAGGTGGGAAGGCTGTGTATGGGGTAGATAGCTGGGAAGGCTGTGTATGGGGTAGATAGGTGGGAAGGCTGTGTATGGGGTAGGTAGGTGGAAGGCTGTGTATGGGGTGGGTTGGTGGGAAGGCTGTGTATGGGGTAGGTAGGTGGGAAG
>NC_092864.1:2428372-2439790 GCF_032062135.1 Pyxicephalus adspersus | reverse complement strand
TTCTGCACTTACATTACAGGTTGTTGCTTGTTCTCTTCCTGACAAAGAAAAGGCAGAAATTATGTGAAAGTGAAAGTAAGCAGAAAGGAGCAAGGTGGGGGAGGGAACACGCAGATCATATAAAGAGGACCTGTCATTCCTGGACAGAATCCAATTACTGAACCATGGCCTGAAGCCTCAGTGTGTTCAGATGTGAGATAAGATTGGATGTGTGAATGATTCATTTGTGTAATGATTCACAAACAGAAATTAGAGTCAGGTTAGAAAAAAACAGAAATCTATTAAATCCATTTCTTCAGCTGCTCTGTGTGAACTTAGCCATAATGTATTTATTTCCAGTGTGTCATTGTACTAAAATATTGTGCACGGTCAACATCCTCAGAGCTGGTCTCCAGGATGATGAAATATTCTCATATATGTATCATTGCCATGTATTGTTATTCTTGGTCAGATTTGTTTCTCCCAGACTGGTCACTGCTCCTCCCTCTAATTCTGCAGGGTGACTGGTCTTGTCTCCGCCCCTTTCTGCAGACACCCTGCAGTGGGTGTGGCCTCCTGACTCCTCCCAGTGATGTCACTGCTAGTTTTATCTGGATTTGTAAAGTCATTTGGTGCACCAATATTTTGTTTTTTATTCTTTGTGACTTACAAGGAATAGATTTACATACATTTGAGGCAAACTCCATATAACACATTGACAAGGAAAAAGCGTAATCTTTGAAGGATGAGAACTTTTGGGTCAGAATGTCTTGCATAGCTGTATGACAGAAAGAAGCTAGACTCAAAGTGCACAAAGGGAAGTTTCGTAGGATATGACAGAAATAGTCCCCCATACTTGGTGTATTACCCAAACACAGGTAAAGTCCCGAGACACAGACTAGTAACGTTTATTACAAAGAGTGTGATTGAAAGACAAACTCAGACTGATCTGCCAAATAATGATGATATTTATGGGCAGAGAACGGTATACCCCATATCGAGGTCTAATACAAACAAGTGCCCAGTTTCTGAAGCCGAGGACAAAGATGATGGCCAGAAACAAGACAGCCATTGTACACAATACCCAAAAAGAGAAGGAAAGGCCCCTCAATATCTGGATGACTGTGTACTAGAGTCACATTGTAATGATCTGATACTGACAAATATTGATTACTGTTACAGAGCACATGAAGTACCTTAAAATTTTAGAGAAGCCAAAGAATCACCCGAGTCACAGGCTTAGTTAATTGCAATGAAAGATGAGATGGATTCACTAAAGGAGAATGAGACTTTTACATTGACCACCCTACCAGGTAAGAATTCAGTGGGAGGTAGATGGGTCTATGCAAGAAAAGACAATGCAGATGGTTCTGAAGTATACAAAGCTTAATATATAACGTTGGCTATGTATTCATAGGGGATTCTATCATCAGGAGGATGGATAGAATTGATTGTCGCCCGGATCCCTACAACCGAATGGTTTGCTGTCTCCCTGGTGCCAGGGTTCGGCATGTGGTGGACCGAGTGGACAAATTACTGGAAGGGGCTGGACAGGACCCAGCTGTCTTGGTCCATGTTGGAACCAATGACAAGATAGACGGAAGATGGACGATCCTTGAAAAGCAGTTTAGGGAACTAGGTTTCAAGCGGAAGAAAAGGACCTCCAAGGCTATGTTCTCTGGAATATTGCCTGTGCCATGCACAACACAGAAAAGGTGGAGGGAGCTTAGGCAGCTAAACGCATGGCTTAAGTCCTGGTGTAGAAGGGAAGGGTTTGGGTTCATAAAGCACTGGGCTGACTCTTCATTGGAGCACAACCTGTATGCCAGACATGGTTTGCACCTAAATAAAACGGGGGTCTGCTGTGCTAGGGGAAAGATTTAGGGGAATGGTGGAGGGATTTTTATAATAGGACAGAGGGGGTGGGACAGGTAAAAGGGGTGGCAGAATGGTTAGTCAGTGGTCAGACACTAATGGAGGGTTGATTGGTGATAGTTGGGGGGAGGGTTATGGATAATTGTAAGGCGCTTCCCATGTTACAAACAAACATTGGATTGTGCAGTACTAGTTGTACTGAAAAACAAAGTGATTTGGCAAATAATGATGGTAAATGCAGCAATGGTTTAAAGAACATGTTCACCAATGCTAGAAGTCTAACAAACAAGATAGGGGAGTTGGAAGCCTTAATGAGTGGGGAGAATTATAACTTAGTTGGTATTGCTGCTGAATCCTGGCTTTGTTCTTCACATGACTGGGCTGCCAATATTCCTGGGTATACTCTCTTTCATAAAGACAGAGTCAAACGGAAGGGTTGTGGTGTCTGTATGTGAGAAGTGATCTAAAAGTGAACTGCAGCATTCATGATAGATTGTAGAGGAGAGAGTCGGGTTAGTGGAATACCAGAGAGGAGGAGGTTACAGTAGTCCAGACGAGAGATGATAGGACTGACCCTTGGGGAACACCAACATGGAGGAGAGTGGGGGAGGAGGAATTATTTTCGAAAGAAACGTAAAGGGGGGGCCACACAGATAGAAAGCAAACCATGAGAGAACACTTCTATGGAATAATGGATATTTGTGGGAAATCCAGCAGGCAAAGCATCCAAGCCATGACTATAAATCTGGAGAGGTGACGGTGTATTGGGGAGCCTTCGTTTCCTTTATACCGGCTCTGTACAATCAGAAATGTGACATTGCCGAGGCTGGGGAAGGTTCGGGGCTGTATAATACTCGGCTGGGTAAATAAGACATTTTTATAGCAGCCTATGTACACAGAGGGACGAGGATCCTAAGGATGAACAGAGGGATTTGGAGCCCCCCAGAGGACGGGCAGTAGGGGGAAATGAGAACATTACAGGAATACTAAAACAAGTGGGTGAATAATGTATCTGTTTTTACTGCATTATTTCCTCCCAGATTCCCCTGCCTGATAGATTGTAGAGGAGAGAGTCGGGTTAGTGGAATACCAGAGAGGAGGAGGTTACAGTAGTCCAGACGGGAGATGATAGGACTGACCCTTGGGGAACACCAACATGGAGGAGAGTGGGGGAGGAGGAATTATTTTCGAAAGAAACATAAAGGGGGGCCACACAGATAGAAAGCAAACCATGAGAGAACACTTCTATGGAATAATGGATATTTGTGGGAAATCCAGCAGGCAAACCATCCAAGCCATGACTATAAATCTGGAGAGGTGACGGTGTATTGGGGAGCCTGCCTTTCCTTTATACCGGCTCTGTACAATCAGAAATGTGACATTGCCGAGGCTGGGGAAGGGTCGGGGCTGTATAATACTCGGCTGGGTAAATAAGACATTTGTATAGCAGCCTATGTACACAGAGGGACGAGGATCCTAAGGATGAACAGAGGGATTTGGAGCCCCCCAGAGGACGGGCAGCAGGGGGAAATGAGAACATTACAGGAAAACTAAAACGAGTCGGTGAATAATCTATCTGTTTTCACTGCGTTATTTCCTCCCAGATTCCCCTGCCTGTCTCTCTGCCTCTTCCTGTCTGTTCCTATAAATGCCCCCACCACCCCCCTAATACCCCCCCACACACACACCCCTCCCATTTTCTCCCTTGCAGAATTTCTGCACTTACATTACAGGTTGTTGCTTGTTCTCTTCCTGACAAAGAAAAGGCAGAAATGAAAGTGAAAGTAAGCAGAAAGGAGCAGGGTGGGGGAGGGAACATGCAGATCATATAAAGAGGACCTGTCATTCCTGGACAGAATCCAAATACTGAACCATGGCCTGAAGCCTCAGTGTGTTCAGATGTGAGATAAGATTGGATGTGTGAATGATTCATTTGTGTAATGATTCACAAACAGAAATTAGAGTCAGGTTGGAAAAAAAAAGAAATCTATTAAATCCATTTCTTCAGCTGCTCTGTGTGAACTTAGCCATAATGTATTTATTTCCAGTGTACTAAAATATTCTGCACACTTAACATCAGATACAGATCAGGCAGACAGATACCTGCGTCTTGTGTTTCCTGGTTGTCACTCCATTGACCTGTAATTGTCTGGGTGGGGTTTAAGGGCTGAAGGAAGGACCGGCGGTTGGGGTCGGAATCCTGGAAGGTGTCGGATGTGAAGAGGCCAGAGATGGAGGATCATTATAAGAATGACCGGGGGGACAGTTTGGTAAAAACTCCAATTAAACAGGTGACAGGGTCACTTTAAGTTACCCCAGTGATGGGGGGTGATTGGTGGGATGATGTGTTGGTGATCCCATTATACCCGAGCCATTTATGACTGATATACAACATGGCACCATATTGTAGAGATTGGGAAACCACTATCGGGTCTTCCTTCTTCTCATATAGGGTTTGTTCATGTCAGCTTTAGTCTCATGGTAGTATTACCCCATCCAATTACATTCCATAGACTTCCCATAATGCATTGCTTCTCATTGGCCTCTTACTGTCACACTGCATTTTTTATGAATTGCCCTGGGGGGCCAATTTCAGTTGAAATACATAGAGGTGTGTGTAATGATGTGGAGAGGCCCAATATTAGGATATGATGAGAGGGACCTAAAGCCACAGCTGGAAGTCTGCAGGATCTAATGTACCGTATTTTCCGGCGTATAAGACGACCCCCAGCTTTTCCAGTTAATATACAGAGTTTGTTCCATTTAAAAAAAAAACAGTAACAAAGAAAATTTTTACTTTAAATAATTGAATTGTCTACCATTCTATGTAAAATAGTCGCACAGCGCCACCTAGTGGCTGATTTGTAAATCACAATATTCTTTAACAAGCATGTAAATCTATACCGCATGGCTCACAGCATTCCCCGAAGCTCTCTGCCGGCTGACTCTGGTTAACCCGAGCTCGAATCTTCTCCCCGTTCAGGGGATTGGTAAGTACCCGGCGTATAGGACGACCCCCGACTTTGGCACAGATTTTTCGGGGTTAAAAAGTCGTATTATACACCGGAAAATACGGTACTTGGGATGAGGCTCCTCAGGGGCGGGACTTCATTACTGCTTTATCCTGTAGTCTCTGTTGAAAGTAAAACTTAGGAATTAGGAATTTTGTTTTTTCTTTTTAAAGCTGCACAAGGGGTATTTTTCAGGATCATGTGCCTCAACCCCACCCCCCCTCTCTCCGCCTGGATCTGTACAGATGTTCTCATTAATACAAAAGCAAATCATGTAAAAAAATATTTTTATTAAACATAATCTGTACTTTTTGGCCAGATAATATCATCAAGTGGAATGTATAAAATGATTCCCTTTATACAGAGCATGATGGCGTGGAAATAAATGACAAGGCCATGGAGGGGGCAGATGGTGAGAATAACAATTGGGGTAGAATTGTGGAGCTTTTGTACTCGGGGGGGGGAGGAAGAATCCAATAAAATGGAGCAGAGTGTGGAGACCAGTCTATGAAATGTATATGAGGAGATGGGTCCCTGTTCTTGATTGGGGACCGTAGGTTGAGGACTCCATTGTCAGACTAACACCAGAGCACGCTCTGGACTCCATTCAGGTTCCTCATACTGAGCTCAGGCTCTTCATCATCTGCAATATTAGGAAGCTGCCCGGATAAAAGAAAAGGTAAAATGCTAAAACTATTATATCCCCTAGATCAGCAGTTTCAAACCTTTTTGGTCCCGCGGCCCACTCAAATTTCCGGCTCCTAATCGCACATGCACAGGGAGCCGGTTGTCAATCAAAGGGGAGGAACCTTACCCATAATGATGTCATAATGTCACAGCCCCGCCCACTCTGCCATCGCAGATCTGAGCAATGGCAAAGTGAGGGGGTTGTGTCATGAATCACAGCCCGTCCACGTCCCTGAGCCAGGGATGTGCATGGGGGACATGGTCTGCGGCCCTGGACAGTGTATCCCCCCAGTGTGGTCCATCTCCTGACCCCACCCCGGAGGCGCACCGACCAGAGACATGGACTCACAAAATCTTCTCGCGGTTGGCCACTGCTGCCCTAGATCTAGATCATAATACTGCCCCCACAGGCACCCCAGATCATAATACTGCCCCCACAGGCATCCCAGATCATACCACTGCCCCCACAGGTACCCTAGATCATAATACTGTCCCCACAGGCATCCCAGATCATACCACTGCCCCCACACTGCCCCCACAGGCACCCCAGATCATACCACCCCCACAGGCACCCCAGATCATACCACTGCCCCCACAGGTACCCCAGATAATAACACTGCCCCCACGGGCACCTAGATTATAACCCTTCCCCTACAGGTACCCCAGATCCTTATACTGCCCCCACACACACCCCACAATATAATACTGCCCCCACAGGCACCCCAGATCATAATGTTGCCCCCACAGGAACCCCAGGTGATAATGATGCCCCCGCAGATACCCCAGATCATAACACTGACCCCCCAGACCCCCCAGATCATACCACTACCAACACAGGCACCCTCCTCACGGAGAATTGATCCAGATTCCCTATTTATAAGACTGATGGGCTGCAGGTAGTAGGTTGATGAAATGTGCTGTAAATCTTTACAGGAATGTCCAGGTCAGTAGATACTGTAATTATGGCATGAATGCTGTTATATTACCAGCAGCCATCTATCTAATAATAAAATATTTTAATATGACATGGCAAGGAGTCAACAGGAAGCCGTCACATCATGGGCTGGTGAAATACAAATATCTGACCTCTGTTATACGGTCAGAGAATTGCCTGTGTGGTAAATCTTCATATACTTACCCTGTGGGAGGATGAGGATTAAGATGACAGCACAGCAAACAGCAGAGTGACAAATGAATGAGCAGCAGTCCAAACCTTTTATATGTGAAAGAGAAAAGAGAGATTGTTACTAAGAGAACGAGGAGGGTACTTACTGAATAACACCGAAATACCCCAACACTTACCGCCCTCACACTGGAATAATACCAATACACAGCCAACAGTTCCATCACCGTCACCATCAGAAGAGTAAGAAGTCTGGCCTGCAGAAGGCTCTGCAAGACAATTGTTATTTGTTTTTGATGTTACAATATTTTAGTAATATGATATCTGGTATCACTTTAGATGAAACATTTTGACCTAAAACATCATTGCCCGTAAGATTTAACACAGCCGCTCTGGCGCCACCTCTTCTTCTTGTGGCCAATAGAAGTTACTACAAGAAATGTCTGTACTGCCTCAGAGATTCCGAATTTTCTGGGTAATAAAAGCTTCAGTCTGATTGGCTGTTGTGTAGAAATACATTGAGTGCAGAGACCCCTCATAAAACCCAGGAGCGGACAATTTAAACTGACAGATATATGGAAGATGCCACCGCTGCCCTGGGCTAGTGATCCAATGGCTTCCTTGAGCCATGGCACATAGACAGGTGAGGAGTTCATGAATATCTCAGCTGAGGCAACCCCCATCTGCTTGTCCAGTCAGTGGCAATTTTTTGGCATTCTCATTGGACGTTAGATTTGCCATTGGTGGAGTTGAGCTCCAAAGCCAGAAAAAAGTCGAGAGTTGAAATCAAATCAGCCAGGAGGCTCCTCAGGGGAATACGGGGCATTAAATCTCATACTGATTGGAGAACTCTGTGACTCTTCGGGGGCGGGGCCTCTGAAGATATTTGTTGCATTTCCATTTAAATCTCATACTGATTGGAGAACTCTGTGACTATTCGGGGGCGGGGCCTCTGAAGATATCTGTTGCATTTCCATTAAGATAATTTGGATTGTACAAACCAAAATTTTCACTTGTGAGGAATAATTAATTATGTTTGCCATGTATTGTTCTATGACACTGGATATTATATGTAGTCACTTACATACCCTAGTAAGGGCATCATCATAACACAATGCAGGGGACTGACCTACCTTCTTTTTCGGTCCATCTATGGGGCGGGTGAGAGGGAGTACAGTGCCGGACTACAAGTCACAATTTTGCCAGAATGGGAAGAAAGAAACGTGTTTAAGTACATACATTTACAGAGATTTTATCTAATCACTCTTAGATTTTATCTAAATCTCAAATGCCTCCCAATAGTTTTCCTACTCCCTCAAAAAAAAAAAAATATGTGATAACATTACTCAGCTTCCTGTAATGGGGGGACAACAAAGCTGCACTGCTCCTGAAATCAGAACAGAGTTGTCACCCTTATGTAGGTGGGGCCCACGTGCATTGCAGAGACAGGAGGAAATAATGCAGGGGGTGTGGCCATCAATGTCCCAGTTGCTTCATATGCCTGTCAATCAAAACCTAGCCACACCCAGTTTCGCTCACTGTCTTTTGGATTGACAGCACCAAACCCCTCCCACTGCCATACCTATGAGAATCTTTAGCTGTACATTGACAGTGAAGCATTATGAGTTCTCGTGGAAGGTCTCAGACTTTTGTAATCGATTCCTTTTTTTTGTCTTTATTATTTACTCACCGGATTGAAGGGAAGCAGAAATTTGCAGAGCAGCAATGAGCCCCCAATATTGGACAATATCAGAGTGACACCCTGTACAGAGAGAGGAAATGACAAAATCAGATTGGGTCTGTTTTTTTTAAAGCTTTCTAAGACTGGAGAAGATAGACTATTATGGGAAAACCTGGGTAATCCAGCAAACCTGGAATGGATTTCTTGCTATTAGTGAATGTTTTCAGTTTTGGACCAGATCCATGCCAGGGTTGCTGGATTACCCAGGTTCTCCCATAATATTCTGTCTTCTCCAGTCAGAGCTTTAATAAATTAGGCCAAATGTATCCACATGAATGCACAGTAAACGGCCACTGATTGGTTGCTGATTGTTCCATGAGATGGCACCATTGAGCTGTTTGAACCCAAATATGGGTCAAAAAACTGCTGAATTTGCTCACCTGATAGACATGAAGAAGCCACGAGGTACACAGGATGAGAGCCGCAATCTACAGGATAAAACACAATGAAAAGATTCACAAAGGAAGAGACTGCCTGGGATTCCCCGTCCACCGAGAAGCTCCACCCAATATAGGGTCTCTGTTGTGGTACGTTTACGGCAAAGCCCACCTAGCACCCCTGTGTGATCTCCCCTAGGACCAATCACAGAGCATTGCCACCCTGATCTCCCCATGGGGTCTCCTGCATGCCAATGGGCACCAATCTATGGGACCCCACAGGGAGGGGTGGTTTCCCAACAATGAAGATGGAGTCACCTCATCTGCCATGATGGGAGCATCGGATGGCGGTACAGATTCCTAACTGAATCCATTTCAACATGGGGGGAACACCGACCAGTAAAAAAGAACAATATCAATGCATCTACTTACTAGATCTGCCATCAGGTGACTGGATGAACCTAAAGAAAAATAAAATAATTTATTTAATTCTCCATTCTCTATAAATCAGACTTCTAAAGAAAATAAATTCTAATCCAATTAAAAACAAGAACATACGGAGCCGCTGAAAGCTGGACTTTAATCTTGCCTGCTTGCCAGGGCATTGATCACATGGTCTGCACTGGAAGCAGCCAATCAGCAGCTCTCTCTGACCCATCTGCTTATGCTGGTGGTGAGTTTATGTTGGATGTCTGCGTGTTTAGATAAGATTGTAGTAACTTCTCTATCAGGTCTCATTGGCATTTGTAGAGGTGCCAGTATATGTGGGGATGCCACCATGGCACAACCGCCACCCTGGTATCACAAGAAATGTCAATGATGGGAAACCCATTAGGAAGTTGGGTTCTTTCTGGGACGATTTTTAGGTTGAGCTTAAGAAGAGATGGCAGCAGACTGTAGATCAGGTCTGGCCCTTGCATTGCGCACCGTGGGACAAACAGGAAACAAGAAACCAGAGAAGAATTCTAAGATGTTTGCCGTGTGGCCGTCACACAATTCTTTTCTTGTTATTCACAGATCAAACCCAAAACAGGACGTCAACCATCAAGATCCAACGACTTATGCCATGGCTCCATACTCTAAGGATTGGTGGGTGCAAAAAAATAACCCCTCGTCCAATGCCCGACATGAGAGCCCCTGGCACAATCCCAATTATTCCCCAACCTCCAGATTCCCCCAAACCTACAGATCAATGTATCCAAGATGGGTTGCAGCCTCCGTCTGATCCGTTCCTTGTCCCGTTTCTCCTCCGTGGTGAAGATATAGAGACCCAGGGTTTGATCACGGATGGTTATCTGGCTATGGAGGATGCTGTCCCTTACCCAGTCACTGCTATCTTCCAGGTCATCCAGCACAACCAGCACCTTCCCCCGGCCTGCAGAGTAAATGTTGGATTAGATAACACAACTTGTTGCATGGCATAAAAATATGGATGATGAGGTTGGTTGCCTCAGTTCACATGAATCGACCTCAAATTTGTCACAGACCTGAAACAGACCACCGAGCTCATATAAGTCACCAACCAACCAATCCCTGTGGAGATTCTTGGATCTTATGGATTACATAGAACTTGATGCATTCAGTCCTACGCTCCCCCCAAGATCCAACCTCAAGTGTAAAATTTCAGAACTTCAGGGAGTAGCTGCAATTTTAAGGTTTGCCACTTGTCCTGACTTAAAAAAAAGGGCCTCTAGTTTTGTGTCTCTCGTGAGACCCGCTTCTTCAGGGGATTGACACAGCAAAGAAATTACTTTTCATACACAAATGAAGTACAAAAACAGAAATGAGGAAATGCATTGATATGAATTAAAATATTTAAATGTAATTCCTTATTTCTGTTTTTGTACTTCAGTTGTGTATGAAAAGAGGAACATGGGGTAAATCCCCTGAAGAAGCGAGTCCCCTGCGAAACGCGTCGGAAGCTACCAATGGTATTTGAACATTTGTACATTGTTGTCATTATTGTCATTTCTGTCTTTTAATAAAGATATCTAAGATATACGTAAGTTGCTAATGCCACATAACTCCATAAGCTATAAGGAACTTCATTTTCCCAAAATTCGTTCTAAATATCACAATGAGCCATCAGTAAATCAGGAAATCTCCTCTCACCCAGGGTTCTGGACAGATATTGCAGCTCTTGGTCATACAGAGAGTCGGTGACATCGGTGACGTTGAGCCTCCCCCTGGTCTTGGAGTGATACAATATGGCGAAGGTACATTGAGAGATTAGACTCTTGAACTCCGGGAAGTTGTTGTTGGTGATGCAGAATGGAACCACCATGCCCGCACTCCCCAGAGGGGCCATCAACCAATTATATTCCTGCGCTGAGCTCCGGGAGAAAATCCCGATCACCTGGGACTACAGACGGAAGAAAAGGAGTCACCGCTATGATATTATGGCTGATAGGACCACCATTCATGCCCCCCCATGTGGCCTACATTGCCCTCCACCTCTCATGTCTCTCTGCACTCTCTTTCCTGTATGGTGTCACTCTGCACTCTCCTTCCTGTATGGTGTCACTCTGCACTCTCCTTCCTGTATGGTGTCACTCTGCACTCTCCTTCCTGTATGGTGTCACTCTCCTATCCTCTGCTATCTCTCTGCTCTCTCCTTCCTGTATG
>NC_092864.1:2411720-2428198 GCF_032062135.1 Pyxicephalus adspersus | reverse complement strand
TGCTCTCTCGTTCCTGCATGATTTCATTCTGCTCTTTGCTTCCTAAATAGTGTCACTCTCCTGTCTCTGCTCTCTCTCTCCTGTATGGTGTCTCTCTGCTCCCTCCTTCATGTGGGGTCTCCAGCTCTCTCCTTCCTTGAGGGTGTCTTTCTGCTCTCTCTTTCCTGTATGGTGTCACTCTCCTGTCACTCTGCACTCTCCTTCCTGTATGGTGTCACACTCCTGTCCTCTGCTATCTCTCTGCTCTCTCGTTCCTGTATGGTGTCACTCTGCACTCTCCTGTCTCTGCTCCCTCTCTTCTGTATGGTATCTCTCTGCTCCCTCCTTCCAGTAGGGTCTCCTTCTGCTCTCTCTTTCCAGTATGGTGTCACTCTCCTGTCACTCTGCTCTTTCCTTCCGGTATGGTGTCACACTCTTGGCCCACAGTCATCTCTCTGCTCTCTCCTTCCTGTATGGTGTCTCTCCCCTGGACCTATGTACCCCTCCTGGCTGTGCTGTCTGGCAGGCATCCCTGGATCAGTAGACTGGCTGAACAAGCAAATCCAGGGGTGACAATACATCTTTATGCAGTGGCCCTCCTCCACCAGCAGTACACTCACCGAGCTCTTCCCTTCTTCCAGTCTTCCAGCTGTTAATATAAAGATGCCGATGACGTTGGATACCGGGACCAGGACGAGCTTTATAGTGAAATATAGAAGAGGCGGAGTTATATTACTGGACAGGTCACATGACAGCACACTGTGTATATGGCACAGCCGCTCCTCACCAATGGCAGCACTGAGATCCGGAGAGATTCACCGATGACCCAAATCTCCATCATCATCACCCCGCACAGCAGAAGTAGAATCATCGAGCAGTGCAGAAACCGGGCCTGCAATATAACACCGTCAGAGGGTCACTGCTAGAAGTATGGCCACCAAGAAATTACAATGTCATGATAGGATAATGATGTGTGAATCTGTGGGGTGCTGGGACTGTGGGGGTCAGGTTCATGGATTGGCCCTTGTCCCCAATATAGTACATGGCGGGTCCCCATGGACACTCACATAGCTGTAGGTGATCCAACGGGACATCAACGACCCCTTCAGGAGGACGGAGATTATCACACAGAGCTGTGCGGGAGAGACATTGAGGGGTCAAGCTGAAGAATTCACACCAACATTCACACACAAAGCTCCCTTTATTCTCCCCACATTCACACTCTGCCAGGAATACTTACAGTGTACAGCAGGGAGTGATCAGCGACACCAACAGAAGTGAAGATCCATGGAGGGAGCAGAGTTACCACTGCCACCTGCACCATCAAATACAGGGAATGTCACAAATATTGTTGGTGTTTGAATTCAGGTTGTCCTTATATTCGACCCGAAAATGGCTGTTTAAATTTGGGTAGACCCGACCCAAAAAAAAAAAAAAACGAGGTTCGACGGTAAAAATTTGGATAAAAAATGTGTTAAAAAAAATAAAAATGAATGTTAAATTATATATGAAGTGTTTGTGTTTATTTAACTAATTTTTTTTACAGGTTATCCTACAATGCCATGACATCTCTTACTCTGTAACACTTTCCAGCACAGAAGTTTTCTGATACATTTGTTACATTTTTCTTTTATCCACTGCCAGAAAAATGGTAACTACATTGTAGTGGCCCCTGAATGCTCCTGCAGCCCTTAACAGTCCCTAAAAATAACCCGAATTCTCCCACTACTGACTGCAATGGTGTTCGACCACCCCAACAATCTCTCACTATTAGATCGAATAGCTGTCAAATCAAATAGTGAGATATTCGCCCAACACTACTTCATACCCCCCAGCCCCCTATGTCCCCCAATTTACCTCCAGCCTACATACCCCTCACCCTCCTGTCCCCCATATTCCTCCTGTGTACATTCCCCCACCCCCCATATACTTCCAGCCTACATACCCCACACCCCCCCGTCATTTCCACCACTTACCTCCACCCATATTTATATTTTTCATGTCTCCCAACCTCACACCTTTATATCACTCATATTCCCCCACTTCAATGGCCCTACACCAATCCTTATTTCCCCACCCCACATGTCCTTTATCCCACTTGTCCCCAATGCCCCTTCACTTCTCATGATCCCGCATATTTTTGTGGGTGATATAGGGTAGGAAGGGGCTAAAAACTTCCTCAGATAACCCCAATGGAGGATTTCCTTAAACTTCCCGTGGTAGAGGAGACACACCCCTAGTAGCCCCTAAAGGTGGACTGGCCCTGAAATTCCCATAGCAGGAAGAGAATTGTCCAACACTTTATCATACCCCTCCCCCCTCCGGGGTGTACACATGCAGAGGGGTACTCACGTAGGGGAGTGGGATGGGCCCCAGTCTGGCTGAAATGGAAATAATAGAATAAATAGAATAAATAATAGAATAAAATATCACAACACAAATCATGAAACATTGTAAAGTAACAACAGAGGGCGCCATAGAGTATCCCATAGAGGGCCCCATAGAGGATCCCATACAGCCCCGCGTAGAGGGCCTCATAGGGGATTCCATAGAGTGCCCCATAGAGCGCCTCATAAAGGATCCCATGGAGCGCCCAATAGAGGATCCCATAGAGGGCCCCATAGAGGATCCCATAAAGCCCCCTGTAGGGGGCCTCATAAGGGATTCCATAGAGTGCCCCATAGAGGATCCCATTTAGCGCCCCATAAAGGATACCATTGAGGGCCCCATAGAGGATCCCATAGAGGGCCCCATTGAGGATCCCATAGAGGGCCCCATAGAGGTGGATGTGTGGTTCCCACAGACAAAGAGTAATATAACAAAATCCATTAAAGCGTTAATTTCTGACCTTGAGCCAACCAATCCATGAGAATCTCGAGATTTCCGTGTCGACTGTCGATGATCTTTCCCGGAATCTGCAAATTACAACAACGATAACAGAAAATGTCTTATGAAGAATCCCTGAAAAGAGCAAAAATGATACAAACCTAGCGGTCAGTGTGCAGCCCACCACGCAGGCTCTTGTAGTACAGATTGTGCAAGCAGATTGTATGTGTATGACCAGCGGCTCTCTCTGGGTGCTGTCACCTTCCTGGCTCTCTCCTGTCGTTTCACTCTCTCGGTGCCGGGTGACACCATGTGGGTGACATGTGTGTGCTGTCACATCTGGAGGTTGTCCTGTAACCCCTTCCTGCCCAGGGTGCGGCCTGTGCTGACACTGCAGGGAGAGAATGAAAGTGAAAGACAGGGAGAGAAAACACACAACACACAATCCCAGGTCTATAGTTTTATATTTAATTGTTGAATTACATTGGTGCTGGTTCTGAATTATCATTTGCCCTACAATTCCGTGTGTAAAAATATTACAGCTGGTGGCGCCTCCTGGTGTGTGTAAGTAGTGGGCGAGGTCACAATGCTAACAATTTAAGCTCACAAATCAGCCAACTGCTACACAACACCCCCATGACAGCAGATTGTACAAAAGATTTGTATCTGTCTGTGTGTGGTTATCCAGCAAAATTCTGGGATTGTCTCCCTCTGCTGGCAACTGGCGGTATTGCAGGCTGAGATCCCTCTGCTATGGATGTGTAGTATTGTACTTAGTGTGCCAGTTCCTATGCCCTCCAAATCAGAGGCAGTTAGGAGGTATGAATAGGGGCAGTCCCTCCAATGCCCTGTGGGGGAGCTGAGGACCCTGTTCCTCCTGGAGGAGTCTGTACTCATTATCATTCACAATGTATCAAACACAGAGAGTGCCATTATGGAGTCCTGGAAATATTCTGGCATCTCGGAGGACCACAGAACTAATTTACTAAACCAGCTGAGACTCCTCCTGAGCTGGAAATGTTTTCCTTGTTCTCTATAATGGAAGGCTCAGTGACTTGATCTGTTCATGTGGAGCAGTGTGCAGCCCCCACTGCAACTTTTATAGCAGCCACCATCACAACCCCCATTGCTGTTCCCATTAAAGCCCCCATTGCAGCTCATACAGCAGCTCTCATTACAGCTCATATTACAGCTCATATTGTAACCCCCATTACAGCTCCCATCGCAGCTCCCATTGCTGTTCCCATTACAGCCCCCATTGCAGCTCTATCGCAGCTCATATTGCAGCTCCCATTACAGCCCCCATAGCAGCTCTATCACAGCCCCCATTGCAGCTCCCATTACAGCTCCCATTGCAGCTCATATAGCAGCTCCCATTACAGCTCCCATTGCAGCTCCCATTACAGCCCCCATTGCAGCTCATATAGCAGTTCCCATTACAGCTCCCATTGCAGCTCTATCGCAGCTCATATAGCAGCTCCCATTACAGCCCCCATTGCAGCTCATATTGCAGCTCCCATTGCAGCTCATATTGCAGCTCCCATTACAGCTCCCATTGCAGCTCATATAGCAGCTCCCATTACAGCCCCCATTGCAGCTCATATAGCAGTTCCCATTACAGCTCCCATTGCAGCTCATATTACAGCTCCCATTACAGCCCCCATTGCAGCTCTATCGCAGCTCATATTGCAGCTCCCATAGCAGCCTTCTCTCACAGGGAAATATTTGGCAGAGCCATGAAGGAGTTAACCAGTGGAGCTGTAACTGCTAGCAGAGTGTCAATAAAGTTTCCAGAAAAAGAAAAAAAAAACACCGTGTGTGCCTAGGCGGAGAGATGGCTGCACAGGGAGAACCGGTGAGCGTGCATAGCTTCCGGGGTGCCAGCAATTCAGGGGTCCTATGGGGGCATGGCAGGGGTGTGGGGCCCTATAGGGGCATGGCAGGGGTGTGGGGCCCTATAGGGGCATGGCAGGGGTCCCCAGTGCTGGATTGTCTGATTTATGGTTATCTGTGACACAGAGTCTGCATGTCTCAGGCCAGGGACACTTGCATAGCTTCTATGTATCACCCCGCCCCTCCAGCTGTGGCCATAACAATCATGCAGGCAGTGAAAGTACCTGACTCTGTCTTTGTATTGGGATTCCTCCATACAGCAGTGCTGACACTGGGAGAGGGAGGAGCAAACCTAGCAGCCAATCAGTCTCCTACATGCAGTGAGTGTCCAATCCTTATGTTGGGGGTGTGTCCTCACCGAGCTGCTGTTGCTATAGGTTGAGGATTTGGCTGTGTTGTCCAACAAGGAGCCACAAAACTGGCTGGACCGTACTTTGCATTCAGTTCATTGTATAGTGCCGTAACCTATAGCAACTAATCAGAATTCATTGTGTTCTGGTGTCACATGTTACGGTAGCCCGATGTCTTCAAACAGGAAGGGATAGAAAATCTGCCATGTTTATATTCCTGTCTATGCCATGTTGCTCCATTTCCTGTCTCAGCAGGACAGGAAGTGAGGGTGAATCGCTGTAGAGTGGTAGGTTTGGTCATGTGATACATTGTAACAAATAAGAGGCATTGGGCGGGCTCTCCCCATCCACTGGGTGACAGCTAGTCTGGGGCGGAAACATGAGCTACACAGACCAATCACGACGAGCCTTGAGATCAGGTGCCACCCCTGATTAGTGTCCCTCTCCCGTGTCACAGTGATTAGTGTCCCCCTCCTGTGTCCCCTTCCATTATTGGGCCTTGTCACTTTCCCCCGCAGCCCCTTCTGGTCCCCGGAGATCTGACAGATGAGAAGATCCTCCAGCAGATTGTAGAGGAGACAGTCGGTCACTTTGGACAGCTGGACGTCCTGGTAAACAGTGGGGGGATCCTGACCAATGGGACGCTGGAGAGCACCACACTGGGGGACTACGACCGTGTGATGAACACCAATGTGCGGTGAGGAGGAACCAGCCAGGGTGGGGTGTTTAAAATAAAATTTCAACACAGAATTATCCTAATGAAACCCTAGAGAGGGCAGCAGAGGCAAGGGGAGCCCCACAGAGGCCTATAGGTCTAAGATGGGCTCTGGAGAGGCCTATAGGGCCAACATGGGTTCTACAGAAGACTATACATTCAAGGTGTTCCCCACAGGAGCCTATAGGTCAATGAGAAGCCCCACAGAGGTCTTTAGGTCCAAGAGGAGCCTCACAGAGGTCTATAGGGCCAAAATGGGTCTCACAGAGGTCTAAAGAAAACCCCACAGAGGCCTTCCCAGCTAAGGTGAAGCATATAGGTCCAAGAGAAGCCCAACAGAGGCCTTTAGGTCCAAGAGGAGCCTCACAGAGGTCTATAGGGCCAACATTTGTCCCACAGAGGTCTAAGATAAGCCCCACAGGGGCCTATAGGTCTCAGATGAGCCCCACAAATATCTTTAGTTGTAAAAGGAAACCTCACTGAGGTGTAAAGTGAGCATCACAGAGCCCTATAGAGCTCAAAGAGGCTTTTAGATGCAAGGCGTCACCCACTGGGGTATATAGTTCAAAGAGAATCCCTAAAGAGGGCTATAGGCCCCAAATGGGTCTCACAAGGATATATGATAGGCTCCACATAGGTCTAAAGGAAACCGTACAGAGGCCTATAGATCTAAGATGGGCCCCCGCATAGACCTTTAAGTCTAAAGTGAGCCCAACACGGCTCTATAGCGCCAAAATGGGTCTCACAGAAGCTTATAGCTGTAAGAAAGGCTTCAAAGAGGCCTATAGGTCCAAGGTGGCCCCCGCAGAAGCCTTACATTCAATGAAAATCACCATGGAGGCCTAAAGTTATAAAAGGAGTCCAACAGTGGCCTATAGACCCTGGAAGTCCATGGGTCCTTACAGACACCTAAAGGTCCAAGAGGAACCCCACAGGCCATAGACACAAGAAAATAATTGTGTAAGGAACCCCGCAAATAAATTGTAAGGAACCCCACAGAGGTCCATAGAGTGTAGGAGATATTATTAGGAGAACCAAAAGGATCTCTATCAAAGTCTGGACAGTCCAGAAGAACTCCACAGAAGACCAGATAATGCAGTGGGGGTTTCAGCACCCCAAGATGTGCAGTAACAGAGCCAGGAAGCTCAGCTGACTCTGCCTATAAATAAAACCCGTCCTTGGGGTGGGTTGGAAGAGGAACTTTGTACCCGGAGTTGGGGGTTAGGTCCCATACAACCAAGACCTGGCATTGTTCTGTCTTTACCTCATGTCCCCACTAGATGGCAGCCTACACAGTCACATTCATACAGAGATTGTCAGTCTAACCCAGGGGTCAGCAACCTTTTCTATCAAAAGAGCCATTTTGCCTCCTCTTCCACTAAAGAAAAATACTTGGGAGGAAGGGGATCCCCCATCAGAGATCTCCCCGCGGCAGCCGAAGGGAGCCACAACAAGGAGGCTGAAGAGCCGCCTGGTCTAACCTTTTATGTTACTGTTTAATTGGTGATTGGGTTTATATTTATTTTGTAAATCCCTATCTATACAAAACAGGAAGTGACAATTTCTGGTAAATATTCTGCTTATTTTTCTCTATTATTCCAGGTCCCTCTTCTATCTCTCTCAGCTCGCGGTGCCCCATCTCATCAAAACCAAAGGAAACATCGTCAATGTATCCAGTGTCACCGGACAGCGATCGGTCAGTGTCATTGTGTATTTTTCTATAGCTTGAACCCCAGCGCTGTACAATGTCCATAGCCACATCACCCACTTCCCCTCAGAGCTCACAATCTAAAGAAAGAAACAAAGAACAATCTGTACCTGAGTGCTGCCCCCGTGGGGTGGTGAGGAGACACACACCCCCTCCTGGCAGATCTGGGAATTGTCACGTGTGTTGCGGGGAGGTCATGGTAGTAGCCTAGAATGAGCCTTGGAGGCAGGGTCTAAAACTGAAAAGCATGACATTTGATGTCAGAAATTCACTGTTCAAGGCAAAACCAATGTCACTTCCCCCCCTTACCCGATGAAGGAGAAACAGCACATGGAGGTTATTTCTCCACACACCCCTCCAGTATACATGCTCCCTACGTTAGACTGACAGCACAATGCAATGTCATTGAGCATTGGTTGGTTTCAGGTGAATCCTGCTTGTAGTGTGAGTCCGGGGGATTCCTCAATGATGCCAAGACATGGAACTTTATTAGCAATATGTACAAATCAAATAATAATTTATTAGCATTGCTCCCCAAGTGCATGCTTCTTCCTGTGAGCATATGCATTGGTCCTTCCAATAGAATTCATTCAAGGCCATGGCTTCATCCTTATCGTTATCAGAGAGCTGGCCCCTGTCCATTTTAAATGGTTCATACCTTGTGCCAGGAGAGGATACAATGTTTGCATTTAGGACTGGGCAGCAGCACATTTATTATATGCATTGGTCCTCTCAATAGAATTCCCATATTAGTCAGGTTCATTCAAGGCCATGGCTTCATCCTAGGAGGTGAATGGAATTCTGGGTCTCAGATAATATTGTTATCAGAGAGCTGGCCCCTGTCCATGGTAAATGGCTCATACCTTGTGCCAGGAGAGGATACAATGTTTACATTCAGAACTGGGCAGCAGCACATTTATATGGGAGATATATGAATGTGAACTCTGTGGCCCAGTCATATCTGAACAATGGCTGTTAGGTGGAGGGGACTTGAAAGGAGGAAGTAATACTGTGCATCTTCAGCGGCTGTCACCTTGGCTGTGCCCATATGATTGGGAAAGAACCAACATCTGCACATCCGACAGCAGCTTTTCAATGGAGGAGCTGCAGGGAGAAACCGCTGTATCTCCCCTAAAGAAGATGCCAACTCCAGTCCGCACGTTGCCTCTGCGCTCATTAATATTCCATGCAGTGGGCAGGGGGTGGGTTTGAGCCCACAAATTAACAAATCAATACAAAAGCAAAACTTTATCCACAGATGTCCATAGATTGGCATTTCCTGAGCATTTTTTGAGCCATTGCAAAATATTCTGCACTGCCCATACATGCTTCTTCTTGGCACTATAGGTTGGCCGCACCCTGATTCTTGGCACAATAATATCTGCCAGGGCGGTTTGTTTATTCATCTCGACCAAAACTGCTGCAGGATAAGAGGCCGATGATCTTTGCATGATTTAATTTATATTAGTGGCAACAGATTATAACAAAACGAAAAGGAATAACACAGATTAATATGAAGTCTCGTAGCCTGCAGAGATCTCCGATAAACTGGTAATTTGTAAATGTTATTGTGCAAGCACTACGCCTTTCCCTGCTCTGTGCCTGGCAGTGGGCCTTTTCCCATACTACTAGTGTTGGTCGAATATCTCACTATTCGATTCGACATCCATTCAATCGAATGGGGGATATTGTGCGGGTGATTGAATGACGAATTCGAACACCATTAAAGTCAATGATTTTCAATGAAAATTCGGGTTATTTTTAGGACTTTGAGGAACTGCAAGAGCAATCGGGGGAGTCCTGTGTTCCTGGATAGAGAAACTCTTATCCAGGAATAGGGATAGGGCTTCCTGATTGGCTGAGAAAAGCTTTCTTCAGCCAATCAGACAGCACTAGAGGTTTTGAATGGGGAGACTTGTCCCCATTTAACCTCTAGTGCCGGGGATCTTCTCAATACGAACAGTGTGCGATCCGCGGCACTAGAGGTTAATTAAGGAAAGGAAAATCCTGATGACTCCTGAGCTGTCATTCGGGTTTACCTTTCCTCAGCCAATCACAGAGCACTAGAGGTGATAAATGGGGAGACTTGTCCACATTTAACCTCTAGTACCTGGAGATCCCACACTGACAGGAAGATTCCCACAGCTGTGGGAATCATCCTGTCTTTGTGGGATAACTTGTAAAAAAATAAAAGTTAGTTAAACAAATCACACACATTCAATAAATTACTTTAACATTCATTTTTTATTTTTTTTTTTTTTTAACACATTTTTTACACACGAATTTGCGCTGTCGAATCCCGTGTTTTTTGGGTCGGGTCTATCCGAATTCGAACAGCCATATTCGGGTTGAATATAAGGACAACCCAAATTCTAACACTAACACTACACACTACTCCCATACTACCGCCTTCCCTGGGCTCTCCCCTGTTTCTCTCCAGCAATATACATTTCCCTTGGTTCCCCCTTCTTACCCGCAGGGCACCATTGCCTATAGCCCCCCTCCTCCTCCCAGTAATATACCTTTCCCCCTGTTCTCCCCAGCAGGGCACCATTCGCTAAACCCCCCCTCCAGCTCATATGACTATTTTCACAATGACATTGTCCATCCACAGTCCCATCATTTGTATGCATTGTATACTTCACTTATCTCTCAGCCAGTAAACCAGTTTGGTGATTCCATGCAGCTGCTTTGTTTTTTCTGTTTGTCTCCTCTCTCTGCACAAAGGGGTAACTAGCTCTTTGTTATTCACATTTCAGAGCACAAATATAGACAGTCATTTTGTTTCAGCACTGTCTGGCATAGAAAGAGTTTTGGATGTTTGTACCCAGCAGCTTCTGTTTGGCTGCACAAAGTTGTTGGACCGGTTCTGGCTACGAACACATTGCTTGTCCTTCAGTAATGACAAAGAATGTGACCTATCCTCGTGGTGATCTGTAATCACACCTAAAAGTCGTAATGCCCCCTTATAATTACACAAACCTTGCCTTGCTAGTTCTTTGGGCCGCAGGGACGGACATTCTGTAACGTTCCGTAATTGTCTCTCCTTTCTGGGATTTTATATTTTAGGTATTAGGTTGTGGAAATAAACAATGAGATAACCCGAAGGAAGAGAACCAGGTGTCAGTCTTCTAAATTCTGCTTTTGTCTTCTGTCTTTTAGTTCCCCGGTGTCCTAGCGTACTGCATGTCCAAGTCAGCCGTGGATCATATGACCAGATGTGCCGCCCTCGGTGAGTGAAATCATCAAACACAGAACAATGAATTAATGGAGGAGAAATAATCCCAGATATGAGAGGTGTTTCTAACTAGTAAGTTATGGCAGGGATAGAATCTAAACATTTCCAGGTTCTCTATGTAATGTAATAAGGAAAATCTTTTTTTTGGAGATCCTGCCAGTAACAGCAGCGTTACCTCCCATGCAGACACCTCTTTTGACCTTCAGGTCTGCAGGAGCCATGCTGAAAAATATGTTTTAGATTTGCATACAGCTTATTAAAACTCTTCGGTTATAGTCACTGTGTTTTTGTTCTTCTCTAGAGTTGGCCAGTAAGCAGGTCCGCGTCAATGCTGTTTGGTGAGTAGAATTACTAAAAGCTGACCAATGCTTTTCATGTCAATAGCCAAAACAGTCCCCTTATACCACATACACGGGGCACTTTC
The DNA here is from genome assembly GCF_032062135.1 of Pyxicephalus adspersus. Classification (NCBI taxonomy): domain Eukaryota; kingdom Metazoa; phylum Chordata; class Amphibia; order Anura; family Pyxicephalidae; genus Pyxicephalus; species Pyxicephalus adspersus. Next base: position 2,417,065 of record NC_092864.1, on the reverse strand, counting down.
AAGAACAACGTCTGTGATCTGATCACATGACTTGGCTCCTCTGCTTACCTGGCTTACACTGCTTACCTGGCCTCAAAGGTTGGAAACCTCTTCATATAAACTACATCTACTGAATCAAGTTGCATATCAATCCTGTACTATAACTGCATGCGTGTAAACTGCTGATATACCATTACCCCTGATGAAACCAATGGGCGAAATGCGTCGAGTATAAAATCGGTTACTTTGATTTAACACTCATCTGCAGAAATACAAAGATATTGGTAGATACCGTGTTTCCCCGAAAGTAAGACCTACCCCGAAAATAACACCTAGCACTTTTCCCCCAACCTGCCCTAATATAAGACCTACCCCGAAAATAAGACCTAGTAGAAAAATAAAAAAAAAATAAAAGCAAACATAAATTAAAACAGTACTCACCGAGCGGGAGACAGCGGGCGTACACACAGCGGGCTAACACACAGCCGCACAAGCCGATGCTTTCCTTGTAGTTCCGGCTCCTGTCACAGGCGGAGTGATATTACATGCACTTCGCCTGTCAGAAGCTGAAGTGCATGTAACCAGGCTAGTTCTAGTGAGCCCTTAAAAATGTGTTAAAAAAAAAAATTAAAATAATATACTCACCTGATACGCGATCCTGCGTGTGTTTCTGGCTGCAGCATGTCTCTCTTCTCTCCTCTGCCAGCATCGTGTCTTTTCCTGTTTGTAAAGCAGGAAAGAAACCGGCACAGCGCCACGTGCTGTTCCTTGTCCTAACTGCCGAACAGTGGAAAAAAAGCACAGAGTGATCAGAAGGGGAATTTGTAAGGGGAATTTGGGAATATGGTAAGTGTTTTTTTTTCATTAAAAAAAGTATATAAGACCTACCCTGAAAATAAGACCTAGTGTGTTTTTGGAAGCCCAAAAAAATATAAGACAGTGTCTTATTTTCGGGGAAACACGGTATGTGTTTACATGAGTAGATGACCTATGTATAGCACCCTCTAGAGCCCCATTTGTACCGTTTTGGACCACAACCTGCTATGGTGGCCACAAGTACTATAATGAAATGTATTGTAGTTTTTGAGCTGTATCACTTATATCAATACATATTTGTTTGCCTTTTATCCTCTCTTGCCTATTCCATATACTATTGATCACTAAAGGGTTGGCACACGGTCCTCAAGGACAAGTCCTCAAGCTGCTTTGACCTTAAACCACCACCTACCTTCCTACCGTCTCACACATGACTTTCTATGTTAGATATCTGTAATCCAGCATCTGTTGGACAGCAAAAGGCACCAAATCAGCCACTGCCCCCTTAGTTTTGGGGGGGGGGGGGGTCCCAGAGGAGGTGAAGGTTTATCGGGAGGTTTAGGTCCCCCGCTGGGCAGGCCTGTCCTGTATAACAGAGTTGTAAGTCCAGATTTAAAACCAGATAATCTGGTATGCATTTTTCATGTTTTAAATTCTGAAAGTAGTGCTGATGTGCAAAAACCTGTGTGCTGCAGGCTAAATGTAATTGGATTAGTATCAGAACTGCACATTGCTAGCATTACCCCCTCCCCATTCCTTCATTGCTAGAAAGAAGAAGCATGCATAATGCATCTCCAAGAAGGTCGGTGTTAGATTCTAAGGTTGCAAAGAATTTGCAGAGAAGTGATGTCACTTTGCAACTTCAGTCCCAGCATGGCATAGGCAATCTGAGGCTTTTCCTCACTTATATATTTGGTGTTGTGCTTACAGACATGTAGAGGGCCATGGTAGCAGTCAAACAGCACTAAATACTAGGAGTTTAAGCAAGGAGCCTGGTGCACATAGGGGGTCTGGTCTAGCCAACAAGAGATTTAGGGGCAAGTGGGTGGTTTGGCATAGCCAAAAAGGGACCCAGTAGCAAGTGGGGGGGGGGGGGTGTCTGGTCTGCCCAACAAGAGATTTAGGGGCATGTGGGGGGTCTGGTATAGCCAACAAGGGAGCCGGGGGCAAGTGGGGGGTTTGGTTTAGCCAACAAGGGAGCCCGGGGGTAAGTAGGAGGTCCAGCCAGCAATATATCTAGATGAAAGTAGAGTCTGACTATCCTTTTGTACCTGGCTCCCTTGCCGATTTGCCCAGACCCTCAACTTGACTTTTGCAATACAAATAGAGGAGCCAGAGAAGTGTACTTAGTGTTGTCCCCAGAGATTTCTGATAGTAGCCTTGGATCTCACAGCCAGTTGCAGTTTTTTTTCCTGACAACAACCAGACAATGAAATCGCTGCCAGCTGTGTAACGAAGGGGGCCACAGTTGACATTGAATTGGCAAGGTGAACATTAGTTTGGGTTTAAATCTGAACCCAAAACAAAGCGTAGCTAAGCAGATTCACCCATCACTGTCTATTTTTCATAAATCCAGAGTTTGTAGCTAAACATTGTATTCAATATTTGAAGAAAAGACCTGAAAATGTGTCTAATAAAAGGCGTGACCCGTGGATATTATCATTAGTATAGTCAATTTGCCAAATAGTCAGAAAGGTTTCCTGTTTGATGTTGGGATGAGTTGATTGACACCTTGACAAGGATACTAAATGCTCCAAACCCAGCCATTGAAGAAAGGGAAATTACAGGGTGAGTGTGAATGTTTCTGTTCCGTGTCCCATCTGACCTTGTCTTTGTTTTTTTTTCAGTCCGGGGGTGATTGTAACTGAAGTTCACAAACGAGCTGGTATGAATGAAGAGCAATACGAGGAGGTTGGTGGCTGGAGATTCTTTTCCTCTGTATGATAATAAAAACCCAGCCTTACAATTTGGTAGTTGAATCATGTTAAGCGCTCCTTGGGGATTGGTACCACACCTGCACTACTGGCTGTTATTGGATTCAGATTATAGACAAGACCTGGGCCCACGACAGAGTACTGAGCCCTATGAGTGCCGAATAAGTCATGTGCCTTACCACTTGGCCTTCATGTCAAAATCCAGCCTTCTTTCTGATGGCCCTGCAAAGCAATGAGCCTACCTGAGAAATAAGCCTGTTAGTGTATTTTATCAATGTATTTAGCTGGGTGCATGGAGTTCAGCTTTGAGAAGCCAAAAGCTGCCATAGAGAAGGGTTGACGCCATTTTTTTTTATCTGACATTGACGTCTCCCCTCCTTGTAATGAGCCTCATAGCTGGAGAGGATACCCTTTCATCAATGAAGCTGGGTGATCCAGCAAACCTGGAATGGATTTCTTCAAAATCATTTGCTGTTTGCTAGCAAATATTTTGAGTCCTGCGCCAGATCCTGAATCATCCAGATTCACTGATAAAAATGTATCTTCTCCAGCCATGGAGAACTTTAATAAATCAGACTCTCAGCTCTTCCTCTTCTCTTCTAGTTTCTGAGTCTCGCAAAGGAAACCCACGCCTTGGGCCGCCCTGGGAAGGTGGAGGAAGTGGCCCGGACAATCGCATTCTTAGCATCTGATGCTGCATCCTTTATCACTGGAGTCACAATGCCCGTGGATGGCGGACGACATGCTATGTGCCCACGATAGACCCATGTCATGGAGACAATAAGAAAAATGTGAAATCGTAGAGCTGACTGGGTTTTTATCAGTAAACTTACAATCAATAAATATCCAATATAGATTATATTAAACCATTTAGTGTCTGCCATTCATCTGTATTCTGCACATTCTCTTTATTGACCCACTGCATGTCCTTTACCAAAAATCCCCCCCCCCCCATCTCCTGATTTACCCTTCTCCTCGATGAGGACGAGACCATGGTACTCTTGCCATGAAGTTGTCCTTAAATCAAGTCCTCTCTAATAAAACAAAGCAATTTGCCTAAATGTTGTGATTTTCCACCACACAAATACTCCAAATATCTCAATATTGTGAATGATTTCTATGATGTTATCACAATACCTAGGTAGTGAATGAAGTAAGATAAGCAACAGAGTAGAACACAATACACTTTCCACCAGCAACAACATAGAGGTAATAAGATGGAACCGGGGAGACAGAACAGGTTCTGCTGAAGAATATAGGATGGGGGGGACGGGGTCCCTATGTCAGCTTGGACCTATATCTATACACAGCAGGGATCGATAGACTTGTACAATCATCTGTAAACATCCACAGACAGTGTAGATGTGTGTACATCATGACACCCTGGTAACTTTTTTATCTTTTCACAAACTTAACCACTGGCAGTCTTAGGAGAGCTTCACAACAATTAGCTTGCCTTCATCATCATGCTACAATTGGTCTGTTCCCAGGTAATATTATACTTTACATCACAGGCGCCCATCATTTCATGAATGCCCTCAATCCACAATGCTCTTCATTCTTGTGTCATATTTATCTTTATTCAGCGCCCATGTTGTTATGATTTGTCCATTCATTGTTGTTCTTCATAATGTTCAATAATCTATAAAGTTCTTCATTCATCCACTGTGTCCTTTTTCATTCATGCACTATGCTGTTGTTCTTTTTCTACATTTCTATTTCATCGAGCCACCATGTTGTTCTTTTTCATCTAGCTAATGTGTCCTTTATTTTCCATTCACCATGTTCTTCTTTATCATTCATCCTCTATGTTGTTCATCTTCCTTTATCCACCATGTTATTCTTCCTCATCCATACACCATGTTATTTTTTCTTCTTCCACCCACCATGGTATTTCTTCTTCCTCAATCCATTATGTTGTTCTTCATCAATACAACTCAATCTTTTTCTTCATTCATCCACAATGTTCTTCATCATCTATCTAGCCCATTCTTCTTCATCCATCCACCATGTTCACCTTCTTCATTCATCCACCATGTTTACTTTTTCATCCATTTATCACATTCTTCTTCCTTCATTCACCTTGTTATACTTCCTCATCCATACACCATGTTATTTCTTCTTCATCCAGCTACCATGTTGTTTCTTCTCCCTCAAGCCTATATGTTTTTCTGCTTCATCAATCCACCATATTCTTTTTCTTCATTTATCTACAATGTTCTTCTTCATCATCTCTCTATCACATTCTTCTTCATCCATCCACCACATTTATCCTCTTCATTCATCCACCATGTTCTATTTCATCATCTATCTACCACATTCTTCTCCATCCATCCACCATGCTCTTATTCTTCATCCGTCCACCATGTCCCTCTTCTTCATCTGTCCACCAAATCCTTCTTCTTCATCTATCCACCACTTTCATCTTCTTTGTCCAACCACCACATTCTTCATGGATCTACCATGTTCTTTTCTCCATCCATGCATGTTGTTTTTCATCTATCTACCACATTCTTCTTCATTCATCCAACACGTTCTCCTTTTCATCCATCCACCATGTCCTTCCTCATCATCCATCTACCATGTTCTTCTTCATCCATTCACCATGTTCTTCTT